>NC_036847.1:11475437-11612979 GCF_002910315.2 Salvelinus sp. IW2-2015
TCTGTGTTCCAATGCACGTTGTGGTAGCTAATCCAAGTTTATCATTTATAAAGGCTAATTGTCATCTAGAAGACCCTTTTGCAATTATGTTCGCACAGCTGAAAACTGTTGTTCTGATTAAAGAAGCAATAAAACTGGCCTCTTTAGACTAGTTGAGAATCTGGAGCATCGGCATTTGTGGGTTCGATTACAGGCTCAAAATGGCCAGAAACAAAAGCACTTTCTTCTGAAACCCGCTCAGTGTATTCTTGTTCTGAGAAATGAAGGCTATTCCATGCGAAAATTGCCAAGAAGCTGAAGATCTCGTATAACGCCGTGTACTACTGCCTTCACAGAACAGCACAAACTGTCTCTAACCAGAATAAAAAAGAGGGAATGAAGGCCCCGTTGCACCAACTGAGCAAGAGGCAAGTACATTAGAGGTACTTGGTCACCGACAACGAAAGAGACAGCCTTATGGGAGGAGGTCAGAACCTGGCCGGGTGGTGCCAGAATAACAACCTATCCCTCAACGTAACCAAGACAAAGGAGATGATTGTGGACTACAGGAAAAGGAGGACCGAGTACGCCCCATTCTCATCGACAGGGCTGGGTGGAGGCAGGTTGAGAGCTTCAAGTTCCTTGGTGTCCATATCACCAACAAACTAGAATGTCAAAAACACACCAAGACAGTCGTGAAGAGGGCACGACAAAGCCTATATCCCCTCAGGCAACTGAAAGAATTTGGCATGGGTCCTGAGATCCTCAAAAGGATCTACAGCTGCAACATCGAGAGGCATCCTGACCGGTTGCATCACTGCCTGGTACGGCAATTGCCCGGCCTCCGACCGCAAGAGCCATACAGAGGGTAGTGCGTACGCCCCAGTACATCACTGGGGCTAAGCTGCCTGCCGTCCAGGACCTCTACCACCAGGCGGTGTCAGAGGAAGGCCCTTAAAAATTGTCAAAGACCCCAGCCACCCCAGTCATAGACTGTTCTCTCTACTACCGCATGGCAACGGTACCAGAGTGCCAAGTCTAGGACAAAAGCTTCTCAACAGTTTTTACCCCCAAGCCATAAGACTCCTGAGCAGGTAATCAAATGGCTACCCACAACTATTTGCATTGTGTGTGCCCCCCCCCCCCCCCCAACCTTCTCTTTTACGCTGCTGCTACTCTCTGTTATCATATATGCACAGTCACTTTAACTATACATTCATGTACATATGTACATATACACTCAATTGGCCCGCCAACCAGTCCTCCCGCACATTGGCTAACCGGGCTATCTGCATTGTGTCCCGCCACCCGCCACCACCACCCGCCAACCCTCTTTACGCTACTGCTACTCTCTGTTCATCATATATGCATAGTCACTTTAACCATATCTACATGTACATACTACCTCAATCCTCGCTACTTTTATAGCCTCAATACTGTTTTTCGCTGTCTTTTTACTGTGTTTTTATTTCTTTACTTACCTATTGTTTACCTAATACCTTTTTGCACTATTGGTTAGAGCCTTTAATGTAAGCATTTCACTGTAAGGTCTACACCTGTGTCATTCGGCGCACGTGACAAATAAACTTCGATTTGGATTAGATTAGAGTGTCGTTGAGTAACAGATACCTCACAATCCTCAACTGCAGCTTCATTAAATAGTACACACAAAACACCAGTCTCAAACGTCAACAGTGAAGAGCGACTCTGGGATGCTGGCCTTCTAGTTCCTCTGTCCAGTGTCTGTGTTCTTTTGCCCATCTTAATCTTTTCTTTTGTTGGCCAGTCTGAGATATGGCTTTCTTTGCAACTCTGCCTAGAAGGCCAGCATTACCGGAGTCACCTCTTTCAAAAACAAGACATTTCTAAGTGACCCTAAACTTTTGAATGATAGTGTAAATCTTACTAGGTCAGGAAGGGAACTTATCTATCATATCAGCAAGAAATTAATCTTTCAAAATAAAAATCCACACTTCTGTAGAAGTTTTTACAGATCCTTAAGGCTGTTGTCTCTAGCTGACAAAATACACCTCCGCTACACTTCCTGTTCAGTTACTCTTACGGCGTTTGAGGCAGTGTTTCGAGCATTGCTAGATAACTAATTAGACAGGTGGTCGTCTATGTCTTCTGTCAGACATGGCAGATCTGCTTCTAGCTCCGAAGAACCTTTGCAGATTATTGTTTGTGTTTTTATTTCTTACATTATTAGTCCAGAAAGTTTTTTGTGTTATACATACAGCTGGAATAACTTTTGGATATCAGCGCAACGGTAACTCACCAGTATTTAACCAGGAATACGACTTTCCCGAATTGATCCTTTGTTCGTACCTCCAGGGCAATTGAACTTATCCTGGAGGCTTCTCCAGAAACACCGCCGGCGGAGATAGTATTCGGAGTGGACTTGTAGTCCGACTCAGGAGGCGTGTACACCATCCACCACTTCCGAGTATTACACCGCTAGTGTTCAGTTCTGGACAATAAAGTAGACGACCTCAGGCGAGGATCTCCTTCCAGAGAGACATCAGGGACTGTAACATACTCTGTTTCACGGAATCATGGCTCTCTCCGAGTATTGTCCCCGTCCATACAGCCAAACTGGGTTCTCAGTGCATCGCACAGACAAGAATAAAGAAATCTCCGGGAAGAGAAAGCGGGAGTGTATGGTTTCACGATTAACTACTCATGGTGTGATTGTTATAACGTACAGAAGTCAAGGCCTTTGGTTCACCCAACCTAGAATTCCTCACAATCCAATAATGTTGTAAATGACTATTGTAGCTGGAAACAGCAGATTTTTTAATGGAATATCTACATAGGCATACAGAGGCCCATTATCAGCAACCATCACTTCTGTGTTCCAATGGCACGTTGTGGTAGCTAATCCAAGTTTATCATTTTAAAAGGCTAATTGATCATTAGAAGACCCTTTTGCAATTATGTTCGCACAGCTGAAAACTGTTGTTCTGATTAAAGAAGCAATAAAACTGGCCTTCTTTAGACTAGTTGAGAATCTGGAGCATCGGCATTTGTGGGTTCGATTACAGGCTCAAAATGGCCAGAAACAAAGCACTTTCTTCTGAAACCCGTCAGTGTATTCTTGTTCTGAGAAATGAAGGCTATTCCATGCGAGAAATTGCCAAGAAGCTGAAGATCTCGTATAACGCCGTGTACTACTGCCTTCACAGAACAGCACAAACTGTCTCTAACCAGAATAAAAAGAGGAATGAAGGCCCCGTTGCACAACTGAGCAAGAGGACAAGTACATTAGAGGTACTTGGTCACCGACAACGAAGAGACAGCCTATAGGGAGGAGGTCAGAGACCTGGCCGGGTGGTGCCAGAATAACAACCTATCCCTCAACGTAACCAAGACAAAGGAGATGATTGTGGACTACAGGAAAAGKAGGACCGAGTACGCCCCCATTCTCATCGACAGGGCTGTAGTGGAGCAGGTTGAGAGCTTCAAGTTCCTTGGTGTCCATATCACCAACAAACTAGAATGGTCAAAACACACCAAGACAGTCGTGAAGAGGGCACGACAAAGCCTATTCCCCCTCAGGCAACTGAAAAGATTTGGCATGGGTCCTGAGATCCTCAAAAGGATCTACAGCTGCAACATCGAGAGCATCCTGACCGGTTGCATCACTGCCTGGTACGGCAATTGCCCGGCCTCCGACCGCAAGGCACTACAGAGGGTAGTGCGTACGCCCCAGTACATCACTGGGGCTAAGCTGCCTGCCGTCCAGGACCTCTACACCAGGCGGTGTCAGAGGAAGGCCCTAAAAATTGTCAAAGACCCCAGCCACCCCAGTCATAGACTGTTCTCTCTACTACCGCATGGCAAGCGGTACCAGAGTGCCAAGTCTAGGACAAAAAGGCTTCTCAACAGTTTTTACCCCCAAGCCATAAGACTCCTGAGCAGGTAATCAAATGGCTACCCAAACTATTTGCATTGTGTGCCCCCCCCCCCCCCCCAACCTCTCTTTTACGCTGCTGCTACTCTCTGTTTATCATATATGCACAGTCACTTTAACTATACATTCATGTACATATGTACATACTACTCAATTGGCCCACCAACCAGTCCTCCCGCACATTGGCTAACCGGGCTATCTGCATTGTGTCCCGCACCCGCCACCCACCACCCGCCAACCCCTCTTTACGCTACTGCTACTCTCTGTTCATCATATATGCATAGTCACTTTAACCATATCTACATGTACATACTACCTCAATCCTCGCTACTTTTATAGCCTCAATACTGTTTTTCGCTGTCTTTTTACTGTTGTTTTTATTTCTTTACTTACCTATTGTTTACCTAATACCTTTTGCACTATTGGTTAGAGCCTTTAAGTAAGCATTTCACTGTAAGGTCTACACCTGTTGCATTCGCGCACGTGACAAATAAACTTCGATTTGATTAGATTAGAGTGTCTAGTTTGAGTAACAGATACCTCACAAGTCCTCAACTGGCAGCTTCATTAATAGTACACACAAAACACCAGTCTCAACGTCAACAGTGAGAGGCGACTCTGGGATGCTGGCCTTCTAGTTCCTCTGTCCAGTGTCTGTGTTCTTTTGCCCATCTTAATCTTTTCTTTTTGTTGGCCAGTCTGAGATATGGCTTTTTCTTTGCAACTCTGCCTAGAAGGCCAGCATACCGGAGTCACCTCTTTCAAAAACAAGGACATTTCTAAGTGACCCTAAACTTTTGAATGATAGTGTAAATCTTACTAGGTCAGGAAGGGAACTTATCTATCATATCAGCAAGAAATAATCTTTCAAATAAAAAATCCACACTTCTGTAGAAGGTTTTTACAGATCCTTAAGGCTGTGTGCCTCTAGCTGACAAAATACACCTCCGCTACACTTCCTGTTCAGTTACTCTTACGGCGTTTGAGGCAGTGTTTCGAGCATGCTAGATAACTAATTAGCACAGGTGGTCGTCTATGTCTTCTGTCAGACATGGCAGATCTGCTTCTAGCTCCGAAGAACCTTTGCAGTATTTTGTTTGTGTTTTTATTTCTTACATTATTAGTCCAGAAAGTTTTTTGTGTTATTACATACAGCTGGAAATAACTTTTGGATATCAGCGCAACGGTAACTCACCAGTATTTAACCAGGAATACGACTTTCCCGAATTGGATCCTTTGTTCGTACCTCCCAGGGCAATTGAACTTATCCTGGAGGCTTCTCCAAGACACCGCCGGCGGAGAATAGGTATTCGGAGTGGACTTGTAGTCCGACTCAGGAGGCGTGTACACCATCCACCACTTCCGAGTATACTACCCGCTAGTGTTCAGTCTCTGGACAATAAAGTAGACGACCTCAGGGCGAGGATCTCCTTCCAGAGAGACATCAGGGACTGTAACATACTCTGTTTCACGGAATCATGGCTCTCTCCGAGTATTGTCCCCGTCCATACAGCCAACTGGGTTCTCAGTGCATCGCACAGACAAGAATAAAGAAATCTCCGGGAAGAAGAAAGGCGGGAGTGTATGTTTCACGATTAACTACTCATGGTGTGATTGTTATAACGTACAGAAGCTCAAGGCCTTTTGTTCACCCAACCTAGAATTCCTCACAATCAAATGCAGAGAGAGAATTCTCTTCGGTTATAGTCACAGCCGTGTATATTCCCCTCAAGCCAATACCACAACGGCCCTCAAGGAACTACACTGGACCTTGTGCAAACTGGAAACCACATATCCTGAGGCCGCATTTATTGTAGCTGGGGATTTAACAAAGCAAATTTTGAGGAAAACGCTACCGAAGTTCGATCAACACATTGACTGTAGCACTCGTGCTGCTAAAACACTCGACCACTGCTACTCCAATTTCCGAGATGCCTACAAGGCCCTCCCCCGCCCTCCCTTTGGCAAATCAAATCATGACTCCATTTAGCTCATTCCTTCCTATAGGCAGAAACTCAAACAGGAAGTGCTCATGCATGTCTATTCAACGCTGGTCTGACCAATCGGGATCCATGCTATAAGATTGGTTTGATCACGCGGACTGGGATATGTTCCAGGTAGCCTCTGAGAATAACATTGACGTATACACTGACACAATGACTGAGTTAATCAGGAAGTGTATAGCGGATGTTGTTCCCACCATAACTATTAAAACCTACCCAAATCGGAAACTGTGGCTTGATGGCAGCATTCGCGCAAAACAGAAAGCGCGAATGACCGCATTTAACCATGGCAAGGTGACTGGGAATATGGTTGAATACAAACAGTGTAGTTATTCCCTCCGTAAGGCAATCAAACAGGCAAAACGTCAGTACAGAGACAAAGTGGAGTCGCAATTCAACAGCTCAGACACAAAATGAATGTGGCAGGGTCTACAGACAATCACCGATTACAAAGGGAAAACCAGCCACGTCGCCGACACTGACGTCTTGCTCCTGGACAAATYAAATCAAAATCCAATCTAATTTATTTTTCGCCTGCACCAAATACAACAGGTGTAGGTAGACCTTACAGTGAAATGCTTACTCACAAAAAATAAGACATAAAAGTAACAAATAAATAAAGAGCAGCAGTAAAATAACAATAGTGAGGGTATATACTGTGGCTTGCGAAAGTATTCACCCCCTTGGCATTTTTCCTATTTTGTTGCCTTACAACCTGGAATTAAAATGGATTTTGGTGGGTTTGTATCACTTGATTTACACAACATGCCTACCACTTAGAAGATGCAACATTTTTTTTATTGTGTAACAAACAAGAATTAAGAAAAAAAWAATGAAAATTTGGGCGTGCATAACTATTCACCCCCCCCAAAGTCAATACTTTGTAGAGCCACCTTTTGCAGCAATTACAGCCGCAAGTCTGTTGGGGTATGTCTCTATAAGCTTGGCACATCTAGCCACTGAGATTGTTGCCCATTCTTCAAGGCAAAACTGCTCCAGCTCCTTCAAGTTGGATTGGTTCCGCTGGTGTACAGCAATCTTTAAGTCATACAACATATTCTCAATTAGATTGAGGTCTGGGCTTTGACTAGGCCATTCCAAGACATTTAAATGTTTCCCATTAAACCACTCGAGTGTTGCTTTAGCAGTATGCTTAGGGTCATTGTCCTGCTGGAAGGTGAACCTCCATCCCAGTCTCACATCTCTGGAAGACTGAAACAGGTTTCCCTCAAGAATTTCCCTGTATTTCACTGTGGGGATGAGGTTCTCGGGGTGATGAGACGTGTTGGGTTTGCGCCAGAAACAGCACTTTCCTTGATGGCCAAAAAGCTACATTTTGGTCTTATCTGACCAGAGTACCTTCTTACATGTTTGGGGAGTCTCCCACATGCCTGRTGGCGAACACCAAACGTGTTTGCTTATTTATTTCTTTAAGCAATGGCTTATTTTCTGGCCACTCTTCCGTAAAGCCCAGCTCTGTGGAGTGTACGGCTTAAAGTGATCTTATGGACAGATACTCCAATCTCCGCTGTGGATCTTTGCAGCTCCTTCAGGGTTATCTTTGGTCTCTTTGTTGCCTCTCTGATTAATGCCCTCCTTGCCTGGTCTGTGAGTTTTGCTGGGCGGCCCTCTCTTGGCAGGTTTGTTGTGGTGCCATATTCTTTCCATTTTTTAATAATGGATTTAATGGTTCTCCGTGGGACGTTCAAAGTTTTGGATATTTTTTTATAACCCAACCCATATCTGTACTTGTCCACAACTTTGTCCCTGACCTGTTTGGAGAGATCCTTGATCTTCAATGGTGCCGCTTGTTTGGTGGAGCCCCTTGTTTGCGGTGTTGCAGAATCTGGGGCCTTTCAGAACAGGTGTATATATACTGAGATCATGTGACACTTAGATTACACACAGGTGGACTTTAACTAATTATGTGACTTCTGAAGGTAATTGGTTGCACCAGATCTTATTTAGGGGCTTCATAGCAAAGGGGGTAAATACATATGCACGCACCACTTTTCCATTTATTTATTTTTTCATTTTTCATTTCACTTCACCAATTTGGACTATTTTGTGTATGTCCATTACATGAAATAAAAATAAACATAAATTTAAATTAAACAGGTTGTAATGCAACAAAATAGGAAAAACGCCAAGGGGGATGAATACTTTTGCAAGGCACTGTACAGGGAGTACCGGTACAGAGTCAATGTGCGGGGGCACCGGTTAGTCGAGGTAATTGAGGTAATATGTACATGTAGGTAGAGTTATTAAAGTTACTATGCATAGATAATAACATAGAGCAGCAGCAGCGTAAAAGGGGGGAAATGCAAATAGTCTTGGTAGCCATTTGATTAGATATTCAGGAGTCTTATGGCTTGTGGATAGAAGCTGTTTAGAAGCCTCTTAGACCTAGACCTGGATGGCAGGAAGCTTGGTCCCAGTGATGTACTGGGCCGTACGCACTACCCTCTGTAGTGCCTTGCGGTCAGAGGACGAGCAGTTGCCATACCAGGCAGTGATGCAACCCGTCAGGATGTTCTCGATGGTGCAGCTGTAGAACCTTTTGAGGATCTGTGGACCCAAGCCAAATCTTTTCAGTCTCCTGAGGGGGAATAGACTTTGTCGTGCCCTCTTCACGACTGTCTTGGTGTGCTTGGACCCTGTTAGTTTGTTGGTGATGTTGACGCCAAGGAACTTGAAGCTCTCAACCTGCTCCACTACAGCCCTGTCGATGAGAATGGGGGCGTGCTCGGTCCTCCTTTTCCTGTAGTCCACAATCATCTCCTTTGTCTTGATCGCATTGAGGGAGAGGTTGTTGTCCTTGCACCACAAGGCCAGGTCTCTGACCTCCTCCCTATAGGCTGTCCCGTTGTTGTCTGTGATCAGGCCACTGTTGTGTCATCTGCAAACTTAATGATGGTGTTGGAGTCGTGCCTGGCCATGCAATCACGAGTGAACAGGGAGTACAGATGGGACTGTGCACGCACCCGAGGGGCCCCCGTGTTRAGGATCAGCGTGGTGGATGTGTTGTTACCCTTACCACCTGGGGGCGGCATGTCAGGAAGTCCAGGATCCAGTTGCAGAGGGAGGTGTTTAGTCCCAGGGTCCTTAGCTTAGTGATGAGGTATGAGGGCACTATGGTGTTGAACGCTGAGCTGTAGTCAATGAATACATTCTCACATAGGTGTTCCTTTTGTCCAGATGTGAAAGGGCAGTGTGGAGTGCAATAAAGATTGCATCATCTGTGGATCTGTTGGTGCGGTATGCAAATTGGAGTAGGTCTAGGGTTTCTGGGACAATGGTGATGAGGTGGGTGAGTGCTCAAGCTAAACACTTTCTTTGCCCGCTTTGATGATAACACAATGCCACCTATGGACTGTGGGTTCTCGGTCTCCATGGCCGACGGCAGTAAGACATTTAAACGTGTTAACCCTCACAAGGCTGCCTGACCAGATGGCATCACTAGCCGCGTCCTCAGAGCATGCACAGACCAGCTGGCTTTAGATTTCGGACATATTCAATCACTCCCTATCCCAGTCTGCTGTCCTCACTTGCTTCAAGATGTCCACCATTGTTCCTGTATCCAAGAAAGCAAAGCTAACTGAACTAAATGACTTTCGCCCCGTAGCACTCACTTCTGTCATCATTTAGTGATTTGAGAGGCTAGTTAAGATCATATCATCACTACCTTACCTAACACCCTTCAATTTGCATACCGCCCCAAAAGATCCACAGACGCTGCAATCGCCACCGCACTGCACACTGCCCTATCCCATCTGGACAAGAGGAATACCTATTTAAGAATGCTGTTCATTGACTATGGCTCCATAGTACCCTCCAACCTCATCATTAAGCTCGACCCCTGGGTCTGATCCCCGCCCTGTGCAACTGGGTCCTGGACTTCCTGATGGGCTGGCTCCAGGTGGTGAAGGTAGGAAACAACTCTTCCACTTCGCTGATCCTCAACACAGTGGGGCCCCACAAGGGTTAGTGCTCAGCCCCCTCCTGTACTCCCGGTTCACCCATAACTGCATGGCCACGCATGCCTCCAACTCAAAGTTTGCAGATGACAACAATTGTAGGCCTGATTACCAACAATGATGAGACAGCCTAGTGAGGGACGAGACAGTAAGTGAGGGCCCTGGCGGAGTGGTGCCAGGAAAATAACCTCGCCCACAACGTCAGCAAAACGAAGGACCTGATCGTGGACTGCAGGAAACAGCAGAGAGAGCACGCCCCTATCCACATCGACAGGACCGCAGTGGAGAAGGTGAAAAGTTTGAAGTTCCTCGGCGTACACATCACTGACAATCTGAATGGGTTCTTCCGCACAGGCAGTGTGGTAAAGAAGACGCAACAGTGTCTCTTAATAACCCTTGGGAGTCTGAAGAAATTTGCCTTGGCCCCTAAGACCCTTACAAACTTTTACAGATGCACAATTGACAGCATCCTGTTGGGCTGTATCACCACCTGGTATGGCAACTGCACTGCCAGCAACTGCAGGGCTCTCCAGAAGGTGGTGCGGTTTGCCCAACGCTTCACTGTGGGCACACTGCCTGCCCTCCAGGACAACTACAGCACCCGATGTCACAGGAATGCCAAAAAGATCATCCAGGACATCAACCACCCGAGCAACGCCCTGTTCACCCTGTTACTATCCAGAAGGCAAGGTCAGTACAGGTGCATCAAAGCTGGAACCGAGGGACTGAAAAATAGATTCTATATCAAGGCCATCAGACTGTTAAATAGCCATCACTAGCTGGCTACCACCCTGTTCCTCAACCCTGCTCCTTAGAGGCTGCTGCCCTATATACATAGACATGGAATCACTGGTCACTTTAATAATGGAACACTAGTCACTTTAAAACTTGTTAGGGCTAGGGTCCTTTTTTCAGAAATTCCGCATGACTGACGTGCCCAAAGTAAACTGCCTGTTACTCAGGCCCAGAAGCCAGGATATGCATATAATGTTAAAATAATGTATGAGACTATAACACAATTGATATGGTAGGAGAAAATCCAAAGAAAAACCAACCAGAATTATTTTTTTTGAGATCCCATGCTCTTGCAAAGCTTTTACTTTTCTATTGAACATACTTCTTTCCGTATGAAATATTATAGTTTAATTACAGGTACCTGAGGATTAAATAGAAACGTAGTTTGACATTTGTATTAACAAAGTTTAGCGGTAGCTTTTTGGATTCCTTTGTCTACATGTTGAACTCAAATCAATGGCGCCAACTAATGTTATCTAACAAAACGACCATGCATGTTGTCGCTGGGACCCTTTTGATTGCAAATCAGAGGAAGATTTTCAAAAAGTAAGTAATTTGTGATTTTATGAAGCCTGTGCTGGTTGAAAAATATGTTGATGTGGGGCGCCGTCCTCAAACAATCGCATGGCATGCTTTTTTATTTAATTGAATTGCGCGCCCTCCAATTTTACCGGATGTTGTCGACATGTGTCCCGCTGACGGGACGCCTAGCCCTAAAGTTTACATAATGCTTTACTCATTTCATATATATATACTGTATTCTATTCTACTGTATTTTAGTCAATGCCACTCTGGCATTGCTCGTCCTGATATTTATATATGTCACACACTGATCTGTTTCACCTGTCTTTGTGATTGTCTCCACCCGCCTCCAGGTGTCGCCCATCTTCCCCATTATCCCCTGTGTATTTATACCTGTGTTCTCTGTTTGTCTGTTGCCAGTTTGTCAAGTCAATCAGCATTTTTGTTCTCAGCTCCTGCTTTTCCCAGTCTCTTTTTCTCGCCCTCCTGGTTTTGACCCTTGCCTGTCCTGACTCTGAGCCTGCCTGCCTGACCACTCTGCCTGCTTCTGAGCCTGCCTGCCGATCTGTACCTTTTCCCCACCTCTGGATTATTGACCTCTGCCTACCCTGACGCTGAGCCTGCCTGCCGTCTGGTACCGTTGCCCCACCTCTGGTTCACTGACCCCTGCTTGCCTTGACCCGTCTATTGCCTGCCCCTGCTGGATCATTAAACCATTGTTAATTCGACGTGTCTGCATTTGGGTCTTACCTTCATGCCTGATAATATATTTCTTAACTCCATTCTTTTACTTTAGATTTGTGTGTATTGTTGTGAATTGTTAGATATTACTGCACTGTTGGAGCTAGGAACACAAGCATTTCGCTACACCCGCAATAATATCTGGTAAATATGGTTAATGTGACCAATAAAATTTGATTTGTAAAGAAGCACTGTAACATGGAGATATAGCAGTGTTGGAACACTAAGCCTAACCATATAAAGGTGTGTAGTAATTTAACCTTTTGAAAAAATGTTCTTGCTAATATGAAAGATGCGTTCCTTATGTTTCCAAAAACGTACCGAAAGTGACGCATGTTCAGAGTGAGCGTCAATATCTTCATTTATAGATGCTAAAGGTAGTTCAAGTCTATGAAGGGCCTAGTCTACCGGCTGCCAGTATGCCAGCTGCTACTGCTAGTGTCACTGAATTAATTTAAAATATCGATGGGAGACTCTGTTACAGAGGAGTGTAAATGCTTTTTTTAGGCTGGATCATGTTCTTGTATTGTTATATGTTTTAATTCTGTAATGTATTGATTGTTGCTGCCTTCTTGGCCAGGTCTCCCTTGAAAAAGAGACTCTGGGTCTCAATGGGATTTTCCTGGTTAAATAAAAGGTTAAATAAACAAATAATACAGCTCTAATACACACACACACACAGAGGTGATGCTGCTCACATAATGGCCAATATTGGACGCAAGTGTGCTCAGCTAAGCGACTTTGGATCAATATGAAGCATTGAGCATTAAGAGATGTACACTCACAAATCTACAGTAGATTAGTGGTTCAACAACAGAAATTATAGAGGACATCACTAAAGGATTTACACAGGATAGCTTATTCAAACAGTAATGAAATACTATACAGACTAGCTGGACATGTGTAGTCCCCCATTCACACACTGTACAGTCCCACCAACAGACATCCATTGTTTTTTTTCATACCGCCAACATGTGTGTCAGCAACACTGCATCCAGCCTCCACAGAACGTGGGCCATTTGAGACCCTTTCGATGCAGGCATCTCAGCACCACTATAAAGGAGGCCCAAACCAAGTAAAATGTTGTAGTGTGTTGTCTGTGCATAATGGACAAAGTGAGGAAATTTAATACTGCCGGCTGAAAGGGGGGGGGTTGTTCAGCCTTAMTATCCCCCACACCTCGCCCCGCCAAGCACGACTGATTTGCTACTGATTAAAGTGGAATTCATTGGAACAAATTCCTGCTTTCTGGGGGACTGGGAGAGTTGGGAGGGGATGCTCTGTGCTGATTTTACTCTGTGATAATGCCCTAGGGGGCTGAGGAGATATGGAGGAGGAATGCTAAGGCCCAGGATGTCAGACCAGCATAAGAAACACACATTTTAGTTGTCCATTGCAAAACGTTTTAAGTTGCGTGCCCTGAACACAAACCGGTTGTATTATGGCTACGGGGTCTGGGCCTCAACACTGAGAATGTATTTCTAAGTAGGTCATCCTGGAAAGTGGACAGGACATACAGTGCATTCGGAAAGTATTCAGACACCTTCACTTTTTCCAAATTTTGTTACGTTACAACCTTATTCTAAAATTGATTAAATTGTTATTTTTCCTCAATCTACACATAATACCCCATAATGACAAAGCAAAAACATGTTTTGAATATTTTGCAAAAAAAAWAAAAAWAAATTGGATTCATCAGAACAGAGAATCTTGTTTCTCAATGTCGGAGAGTCTTTAGGTGTCTCTTGGCAAACTCCAAGTGGGCTGTCATTTGCCTTTTACTGAGGAGTGACTCAACCATAAAGGCCTGATTGGTGGAGTGCTGCAGAGATGGTTGTCCTTCTGGAAGGTTCTCCCATCTCCACAGAGGAGCTCTGTCAGAGTGACCATCGGGTTCTTGGTCACCTCCCTGACAAAGGCCCTTCTCCCTTGATTGCTCAGTTTGGCCGGGCGGCCAGCTCTAGGCAGAGTCTTCATGGTTCTAAACTTCTTCCATTGAATAATGATAGTGGCCACTGTGTGTTTGGGGACCTTCAACGCTGCAGAAATGTATTGGTATCCTTCCCCAGATCTGTGCCTTAACACAATCCTGTCTCGGAGCTCTACGGACAATTCCTTCGACCACATGGCTTGGTTTTTACTGTGGGACCTTATATAGACAGGAGTGTGCCTTTCTAAATCATGTCCAATATATTGAATTTACCACAGGTGGACTGCAATCAAGTTGTAGAAACATCTCAAGGATGATCAATGTAAACAGGATGCACGTGAGCTCAATTTCGAGTCCCATAGCAAAGGGTCTGAATATTTATCTAAGTAATGTATTTCTATTAAAAAAACATTAAAAAAAACATTTTTGCTTTGTCATTATTCGGTATTGTGTGTAGATTGATGACGGAAAAAAATATTTTATAAGTTTTACAATAAGGCTATGTTGTTACAAAATGTAGAAAAAGGGAATACTTTCCAAATGCACTGTATCAATATGAAGATATAGCTTTAGGTTTTGTGATTTATATGAACTATAAATGACCACAGTCACTGCAAACTGTGTCACGTCATCCATTTTTAAAGCTTGAGAAACCTGTTGAGGAGAGATAAAATAACTACCCAAAACACCGAGGACGAAAGTGGGGTAAGATGGGCTATTTAGTTCATTCAGCATAGCTCCATCAAGGGAAATATAGTACTGGTTCTAACAGAGATATCTACATATATTTCAGGATCTTGTGTATCCCAGGGAATAAATAATCATGTAAACATTACAGTTTTGAGAACATAGCTTGTCCCAAAAAAATGGTTCATATAGTTAATTTCTGTTCCTTTTTAAACCTCTGAAATATATATATATTTTTTCGTATTTCGTTTTGTTACATGCAATCTTTTGGTTCAACCTTAATATATATTGAACATCATCAACAGGGGAGACATATATGGTGTACGGTAATAAGCTGTAAACATTTTTTTTCAATTCATAAGACTTGTTCAGGAAAATGTAGACACTAGTAGACACTAGTCACATGCTCTCATTGATAGAGGGCTTAGGAAAGATGCCAGAGGGCACCCTGCTGGCCACTTTTGATGTGGAGAGCATGTACACTAACATCCCACACAGTGGAGGCTTGCAGGCTCTACAACACTTCCTTCAGCAGAGAGACTCTACCCTTGCTTCATCCAATGATTGCATCTTACAACTTACTGAACTGGTATTATCCCATAACTACTTTGTCTTTGAGTCAGACTTTTTCCTTCAAATTTGGGGTGTAGCCRTGGCTACCCTTTTCCCCCCAACTATGCAAACCTGTATGTGGGACAATTTGAAGAAGCATTCCTTTTTGTAAACAGAGACACACCCCTTACTTTCTAAAATACTTCTATGGAAGAGATACATAGATGTCTTTGTGCTCTGGGAAGGAAGTCAGCAGGAACTAAATGAATTCCAAACTCTACTAAAGGAGAGCTCTGAATACCTCAAATGCATCATGCAGACTGATGAGAGAAAAATAAACTACCTGGACTTATGGATCATCAAAGAGGATGATGCATTACACACAGCCTTATACACAAAGCCCACAGACTGCAATATCTTGCTATGTGTGGATAGTATGCATCCCCTTCCCCTCAAGAATGGTCTACCATATAGCCTGTTATGTAGGGTTAAACGAATCTGTGGCCACCAGACAGATTTTGACAGCAATGCTAAAAGAATGACAGATAAATTCAAAATGAGAGGCTACAAGGACAAAACTCTTGATGCTGCAATGATGAAAATATATCAAAAACCAAGAGCGGAATTACTAAAAACTCAACCAAAGAAGAAAAAACGTCTTTTGCACTAAGTACACCAATGTTTCGGAGAAAATAAAAGGAATCCTGAAAAAGCACTGGCATATTCTGCAATCAGACAAAAAAATCGCACACCTCTTCAAGGAACCYCCACTGGTGGTCTATAAGTGTGGTCGCAATATTGGAGATAGTTTGGTGAGATCTGACCTGCCCCCTGAGCCCACTCAGACACTCCCTGTTAGGGGTATCATCTCATGCAAGACCAAGGGAGTAATCTATCTCATCACCTGTTCATGTGGAAAAGCCTATGTAGGACAAACGAAAAGACAGTTAAAACAACGCATAGCTGAGCACCGCAGCTCAATCAGGTGTAAGAACATTGACTATCCAGTAGCAGCTCTCTTTGTTGAAGCTAACCATCCCATCTCCTCCCTCAAATACACAGGCATTGAGCGTGTTGCTCTACAAAGGAGAGGAGGTAACATCGAGATCCTACTACCACAAAGAGAGGCTTACTGGATATCCTATCTAAAAATATTGACCCCTAGTGGTCTGAATATTGACTTTGATCTCTGGCCCTTCTTATGAACACATTTTCCTCTACGAACGAAGTCTTATAAATTGAAAAACATTTTTTTACAGCTTATTAGCGTACACCTAATATGTTCCCCCTGTTGATGATGTTCATTATATATTAAAGTTGAACCAAAAGATTACATGTAACAAAAATGAAATACGAAATTATTATGTGAAATTGAATGAAACAATAATGTATGTTGATGTTAATATGATGTTTCTATATGATAATAGCATAATATATTTAATGTCATATACTATTTTTTAACAGTTTCACTAATTAATTTTAATTAACTTAATCATTATGACACACCCCTCACTACTGTCATTAGTTACACTAATTGCACTGTGTGTCTACATAACCTGGTTCAAGTATTCATGACATTACCCTGAGGAAGGCACAGTGGTGCCGAAACGTTGGTAAATACACATTCAATTGCTGGGAGATTATAAATGGAGTGTGCGACTTTCTTTATTTTGATAGTTTATTTGCCGTTAGTCAGCACCTCCATACAAACTATTATTCTGGGTGTGCGCCAGATCAATTTTTTATTTTTTTTATCTGCTAAAACTATTAAGAGCATTGTACACTGTTATTGCTAATTGCACCACCATAGACAGAGAACAGACTGTGGTAGCCTAAATGTTATCTACAAGAGCTACATAACATGCCTATAAGAGTATTGAGGTTTATCTGGATATTGAGGTTTATCTTTGCATGTTGCACTACAATTGCTAATTCCACCACCATAAACAGAGTACAGGCTGTGGTAGCCTAGATGCTAGCTATAAGAGCTACATAACAGGTCTGTAGCATATCCTACATTGAGGGTATTGAGGTTATCTTAGCATGTGACGTCAGTAGGAACACTTTCAGCTTCAGATCAGGCCCGGACACTCATGAAGATGGATTGCTAATCAAGTCTGCTGGGCATACTAATTAAAAGGCATTTAGTTGGCATGAGCCTGCAATTTACACTGCATTAAAAGGGCATCAGAATGTGCATCGGCGACAACGGGAGAACAGTGAGCATTCTTTTCAGGAAGCACTGGGCTCAGCACCAGTGAACAATGCCCAAGGCCTGTGTCTGGAGTGTGGCTGGATACATAGACCATGTGGGTTAGCAATAGCTACTGCTAACAACATGCATTTTTCATACACAACCTAGTGGGACTATGCTAGCCACTGCTAACAACATGCATTTTCCTACACAACATTGTGGGTTTATGCTAGCTACTGCTAACAAAATGTGTTTTCATACTGTAAACAAACTTGTGGGGTTAGGCTAGCTACTCCTATCATTTCCATACACAACCTAGTGAGGTTACGCTAGCTACTGATAACATTTCCATACACAACCTTGTCAGGTTACACTAGCTACTGATAACATTACCATACACAACCTTGTGAGGTTACACTAGCTACTGATAACATTACCATACACAACCTTGTGAGGTTACGCTACTACTGAAATTACTCACAACCTTGTGGGGTTACGCTAGCTACTTGACTAACAATTGTTTCATACCTAAACTTGTGGGGTTTAGGCTAGCTTACTCCTATCATTACCATACACAACTCTAGTGAGGTTAGTACTATATAATCCCAACATGTCGTACTGTACATAACATTACATACACAACTTGTGAGGTTACACTAGCTCATGATAACATTCCATCACAAACTTGTGAGGTTACCTGCTACTGATAAATTACATACACAACTTGTGGGTTAGCTAGCTACTGATAAATTCCATACACTTGTGAGGTTACGCTAGCTACTGATAACATTACATACACAATTGTGGGGGTTTACGCTAGCTATGAAATAACATTACCATACACAACTTGTGAGGGTTTAACCTAGCTACTGATAACATTTTCATAACAACTTTTGGGGTTATGCTAGCTATGAATAAATACCATACATCACCTTGTGGGGTTACGCTAGCTACTGATAACATTACATACACAACCTTGTGAGGTTACCTAGTACTGAATACATTTACCATACAACATTGTGGGGTTATGCCTAAGCTACTGATAACATTACCATACACAACCTTGTGAGGTTACGCTAGCTACTGATAACATTACAATACACAACCTATGTGGGGTTCACTAGCTACTGATAACATTACATACCAACCTTGTGGGGTTACTGCTAGCTCTGATAACATTTCATACACAACCTTGTGGGGTTACGCTAGCTACTGATAACATTACCATACACAACCTTGTGGGGTTATGCTAGCTACTGATAACATTTCCATACACAACCTTGTGAGGTTACGCTAGCTACTGATAACATTACCATACACAACCTAGTGGGGTTACGCTAGCTACTGATAACATTTTCATACAACCTTGTGGGGTTATGCTAGCTACTGCTAACATGTACAATCACAATGGGATGTGGTGGCTCAAGACATAAAATAGACATATTGTCATACTGTAGTAGGCCAATGAAATACCTTTGACTGCTTACTTGTGTGCAAACGTGTGTGCAGGTGGTGTCTTCACTGTAATCTATGCACTCTGTATTCACTTTGAAGTGTCTCCAATTATGTCAGATACAATTTTGATCTCAATGAGCACATCTAGACTATAGAGGTCAGATATGAAATGAGCCTCTCTCCCCTCAGTATGCAAATATATGTAAATTTCTACATTAATTTGAAAACTGTGGCGTGGGTTCTATACTAACGGGTGCTTTCACACTGTTGAGTGCTGTTGAGGCACACTTGGGTGCAGTGGCTGGGATGGAGAGAAGAATGATACAGCATTTCCCTGTCCTTGCCCATCTGTAAGGTCAGGCTACGTACCAATTACACACACACACAAACTTGCAAGCAGGCACACGCATACACGCACACACACAATCTTTTGTAGACCTAGAGGTGATGAGCTGAGAGCACAATCCCTTAAATGAAAATCAATGCAAGCAGCCAATCTGTTTTACTGCAAAGTCTGTTTACACAATGACTTTACAGGACAGTAGAACTGCCAAGTCCTGCCAAGAAGATGTCAACTGAATCTCATTGTGTGTGTGTGTGTGTGTGTGACTGTGAGCATGTGTGTGTGACTCTAAACATTTGTGTGTGTATGTAAATGCCCTATGTACATAGTCATTGAACATTAGTCACTTTAATTATGTTTACATACTGTTATACCTACTTCATATGTACAGTTGAAGTCGGAAGTTTACATACACCTTAGCCAAATACATTTAAACTCAGTTTTTCACAATTCCTGACATTTAATCCTAGTAAATATTCCCTGTTTTAGGCCAGTTAGGATCACCACTTTATTTTAAGAATGTGAAATATCAGAAAAATAGTAGAGAGAATGATTTATTTCAGCTTTTATTTCTTTCATCACATTCCCAGTGGGTCAGAAGTTTACATACACTCAATTAGTACTTGGTAGCATTGTATTTAAATTGCTTAACTTGGGTCAAACGTTTCAGGTAGCCTTCTCACAATAAGTTGGGTGAATTTAGGTCAGGTTTGGTCAGGTAACTGAGTCAGGTTTGTAGGCCTCCTTGCTCGCACACACTTTTTCTGTTCTACCCCCACATTTTCTATAGGATTGAGGTCAGGGCTTTGTGATGGCCACTCCAATACCTTGACTTTGTTGTCTTTAAGCCATTTTGACACAACTTTGGAAGTATGCTTGGGGTCATTATTCATATGAAAGCCCATTGCGACAAGCGTTAACTTCCTGACTGATGTCTTGAGATGTGGCTTCAATATATCCACATAATTTCCCCCCTCATGATGCATCTATTTTGTGAAGTGCACCAGTCCCTCCTGCAGCAAAGCACTCCACAACATGATGCTGCACCCCCGTGCTTCACGGATGGGATGGAGTTCTTTGGCTTGCAAGCCTTCCCCTTTCTCCTCCAACATAACGATGGTCATTATGGCCAAACAGTTCTATTTTTTATTTCATCAGACCAGAGAACATTTCTCCAAAAAGTACAATCTTTGTCCCATGTGCAGTTGCAAACCGTAGTCTGGCTTTTTTATGGCGGTTTTGGAGCAGTGGCTTTTTCCTTGCTGAGCGGCCTTTCAGGTTATGTCGATATGGACTCGTTTTACTGTGGTAGAGATACTTTTGTACCTGTTTCCTCCAGCATCTTCACAATGTCCTTTGCTGTTGTTCTGAGATTGATTTGCACTTTTCGACCAAAGTATGTTCATCTCTAGGAGACAGAACACGTCTCCTTCCTGAGCGGTAAAACGGCTGTGTGGTCCATGGTGTTTATACTTGTGTACTATTGTTTGTACAGATGAACGTGGTACTTCAGGCGTTTGGAAATTGCTCCCAAGGACGAACCAGACTTGTGGAGGTCTACAATTTCTTGGCTGACATCTTTTGATTTTCCCATGGTCATGCAAAGAGGCACTGAGTTTGAAGGTAGGCCTTGAAATACATCCACAGGTACACTCCAATCTGACTCAAATGATGTCAATTAGCCTATCAGAAGCTTCTAAAGCCATGACCTCATTTTCTGGAATTTTCCAAGCTGTTTAAATGCACAGTCAACTTAGTGTATGTAAACTTCTGACCCACTGAAATTGTGACACAGTGAATTATAAGTGAAATAATCTGTCTGTAAACAATAGTTGGAAAAATTACTTGTGTCATGCACAAAGTAGATGTCCTAACCGACTTGCCAAAACTATAGTTTGTTAAAACAAGAAATGTGTGGAGTGGTTGAAAAACGAGTATTAATTACTCCAACCTAAGTGTATGTAAACTTCCGACTTCAACTGTATATACTGTATCACACTTCACCATCTGGCAGTCCGATGGACGAATCTGTGTTTGACGGATGCCAGGAGAACGCTACCTGCCCGAATGCATAGTGCCAACTGTAAAGTTTGATGGAGGAGGAATATTGGTCTGGGGCTGTTTTTCATGGTTTGGGCTAGGCCCCTTAGATCCAGTGAAGGGAAATCTTAATGCTACAGCATACAATGACATGCTAGACAATTTTGCGTCTCCAATTTTGTCGGAACAGTTTGGGGAAGGCCCTTTCCTGTTTCAGCATGACAATGCCCCCGTGCATAAAGCAAGGTCCATACAGAAATGGTTTGTCAAGATCATTGTGGAAGAACTTGACTGGCCTGCACAGAGCCCTGACCTCAACCCCATCGAACACCTTTGAAATGAACTGGGAAGCCGACTGCGAGCCAGGCCTAATCGCCTAACATCAATGCCCGACATCACTAATGCTTTTGTGGCTGAATGGAAACAAGTTCCTACAGCAATGTTCCAACATCTTTTGGAAAGCCTTCACAGAAGAGTGGAGGCTATTATAGCAGCAAAGGGGGGAACAACTTAATATTAACACCCATGATTTTGGAATAAGATGTTCGATGAGCAGGTGTCCACATACCTTTGGTCATGTAGTGTATATATGGTGCCTTCGGAAAGTATTCAGACCCCTCGACTTTTTCAACATTTTATTACGTTACAGCCTTATTCTAAAATGGATGAAATAAATAAAAATCCTTAGCAATCTACACACAATACACCATAATGAAAAAGCAAAAACAGGTTTTTAATTTTTCCTGCACCCCAAAAATAAAATACCTTATTTACATTAGTATTCAGACCCTTTGCTACAAGACTCAAAATTGATCTCAGGTGCATCCTGTTTCCATTGATCATCCTTGAGATGTTTCTACAACTTGATTGGAGTCCATCTGAGGTAAGTAAAAAATGTTGGACATGATTTGGAAAGGCACACACCTGTCTGTATAAGGTCCCACAGTTGACAGTGCATGTCAGAGCAAAAACCAAGCTACGAGGTCGAAGGAAATGTCCGTGGAGCTCCGAGACAGGTTTGTGTCGAGGCACAGATCTGGGGAAGGATACCAATACATTTCTGCAGCGTTGAAGGTCCCCAAACACACAGTGGCCACTATCATTATTCAATGGAAGAAGTTTAGAACCATGAAGACTCTGCCTAGAGCTGGCCGCCCGGCCAAACTGAGCAATCAAGGGAGAAGGGCCTTTGTCAGGGAGGTGACCAAGAACCCGATGGTCACTCTGACAGAGCTCCTCTGTGGAGATGGGAGAACTTTCCAGAAGGACAACCATTTCTGCAGCACTCCACCAATCAGGCCTTTATGGTTGAGTCACTCCTCAGTAAAAGGCACATGACAGCCCACTTGGAGTTTGCCGAAAGACACCTAAAGACTCTCTGACCATGAGAAGCAAGATTCTCTGGTCTGATGAATCCAAGATTGAACCATTTGGCCTAAAGCCAAGCTTCACGTCTGGAGGAAACCTGACACAATCCCTACGGTGAAGCATGATGGTGGCAGCATCATGCTGTGGGGATGTTTTTCAGCGGCAGGGAGACTATTCAGGATCGAGGCAAAGATGATGTTCATCTTAGCGCTTGATGGTTTTTGCGACTGCTCTCGAAGAAACTTTCAAAGTACTTGAAATGTTCCATATTGACTGACATTCATGTCGTAAAGTAATGATGGACTGTCATTTCTCTTTGCTTATTTGAGCTGTTCTTGCCATTATATGGATAAGGCTTTCTTCTGAATACTACCCCTGTATACTACCCCTACCTTGTCACAACACAACTGATTGGCTCAAACGCATTAATAACAGGGAAAGAAATTCCACAAATTAACTTTTAACAAGGCACACCTGTTAATTGAAATGCATTCCAGGTGACTACCTCAATAATCTGGTTGAGAGAATGCCAAGAGTGTGCAAAGCTGTCATCAAGGCAAAGGGAGGCTACGTTGAAGAATCTCAAATATAAAATATATTTTGATTTGTTTAACACTTTTTTGGTTACTACATGATTCCATATGTGTTATTTCATAGTTTTGATGTCTTCACTATTATTCTACAATGTAGAAAATAGTAAAAAATTAAGAAAAACCCTGGAATGAGTAGGTGTGTCCAAACTCTTGTCTGGTACTGCATATGTTCCGGACTCGGACATTGCTCGTTCTAATATTTCTATATTTCTAAATTATTTATTTTTATTTTTGGGATTTGCGTGTATTTTAATATTTTTTTAGGTATTACTGCACCGTTGGTGCCAGGAACATAAGCATTTCGCTTCACCCACAATAACATCTGCCAAATATGTGTACGCGATCAATACAATTTGATTTGATTTGTATGTGCTCTGCTGTGTGTGTGTTGATCACGGCAGCTCTCAAACCTGTGGCCGGAAACAACACGGTGGCCATCTCTTTAAAGCTTGTATACCTGTCACCTGCACCGGCTAAATGACACTACCGTCCCCGAGGAAGGGCTTGTCAACACGTACAATGCACCTGTCAGTGGCAAACATACATCAAATCCCTCTTTACCCACTATACCGTTTCCCCAACCTGGCCAAACAAACTTCTTTGAGATAAACACAGGCCTGTTTTCCTTGGTTATTTGCTCTGGGGGTAAATCCATCCTCTTGCAAAGTAGGTGTCTCTTGCAAAACTGGCAACCCTACACATAGTCCAAAGTCCATCAGGCAGTATGGCCATGTGAAAACTACTCTACTGAACGGAAACGTTACTATAGAAATAGAAAAAAAAACACTGATCTTGATTCTGCCTAAAAGTTGCATCTTCTAATGTGGAAGCACCATTGAATCTTGTTCCAGGTTAGCAACAATCTACCGAGCATGCCAAAACAGCCCTCCAAGATTGCATTTTTTTTCTAGCATGTGTCAGTTCTACACACTCCATCTCTATGTTAATTATCACTCCCTCATAAGAAAGGGGCATGCATTTGGCTCCATTGCTTGCTGACCCGTGTCATTTTAAATGGACAGGCAATAGACTGGTCGGTTGTTTACCAACAAAACCGAAATGTGCACAACTATGGGGCAAAACAGATGGGTTGGCTTAGATTGTTGACAACATGTAAACTATATATCGTCTCCAATATTTACTGAAAACATAAATACATTTGCACAATGAGCACTTGTTTCTCAAATAAGTTGTTACAGTTGTTGGTTAGCTACCTAGCAAATGTATGCCATATTAGCATAAACACCTCAAAACAAGACATGGTATCAAGGACAACATAAAACTAGCTGCAATGAGCCACCTACGATTCCCCACATGGCAGCTTCTTGTCATTGTTGCCAGCCATCTTGCAGTTCAGAATCACAACAGACCGCCTTCTGCCTCATTGAAGCGCGTGCATCGTTATCGTGGCGTTGCCACCTAACCCATCTAAGGATACTTCATCACTATTAGGGTCAGCCAGGGCTAACTGCATGGGGTGAAGAGGAATGCACAGGTCCCAGACCTGTTTTAACCTCACAGTTGGTGATTTCCAGACAAATAACTGTTGAAGGTGGGGTAGGGTTTACATCTGAAGGTGAAAAATAGTACTAGCATAATATCTTTGTGTCTGTGTCTTGTGAGCAGACGCAAGTAAAACAAAAATGTAATTGTTGAGCCATATCAGTTAGCCCTGGCTTTCTTTCTCTCTGGTCTCTCTCACTCTCTTCTTCTCTCTGTCTCCGTATCATCTCCTATATCCCTGTACTTCGCCCTCCCTCTCCTTCCTCCTTCTCATCTCCTCCTTAGCCCATGCCGTTCTCTCTCTCTCTCTCCCTCACGCTCTCCAACCTTTTCGCTCTCTCATACGCTCTCTTCTTCTCTTTCTCTCTCACTCCCTCACTCTATATATCCTTCTTTCTGTCTTTCATGCAATCTATATCCAGCTCGCTCTCCATCTCTTTCTTTCTCTTGCTCTGTAATCAGCACAGGGGAGCCCTAATCCAGCCGTGCGCCTCATCGCAGCTGCCACTCAGCCAAGCTGCCAGACTGCCAGCCGCAAATCCAGCCCCTGCCACCCCTGCCATCCCCACTGCCGTCACCACACGTCACCCAAGATTAGCTGCCAAGGGCCATTTTAACAGCCACTTGAAGTGCAGGGAAGAAAGGAAGAAGAGAGGTATTAAGAGTAGAATGGGCCTGTCTGTCTGTAGCGTGTGGGGGCAAAGCGTTGCACAAAAGAGGGAGAGGGAGAGGGAGAGGTAGAGTAAGGTCAGAGCCACTGACTGGACCGGATGGCCATGTTGCACACAGACAAACTGACAGAGAACTTAGAACTGACAGACGGATGGATGGACAGGCGAATGGACAGATAAACAGATGCTGGGATGCAGGCACACACACAAACACACACCACATAGTGCTCAAGGTCAGAGTTCACGGCCTCCAATGGAGAGTAATACTTCAACCTTGTCTTGACCAGACAGGGAGGACGACCTCTTACACCAGAGTTCACCTTTAACCTTTGACTATAGTCTTCCAGTCTCATTGGGTTCTAATACCATCTAGTGCCATTTAACGCCTGGTGTCTATTTACGATCGGCTGAGGACACACAGGCCGATGCATTGTGACTGGACACTTTTCACTAGATATTAATGATGAGTTTAAATCACACTGGAGGTAGATATTACTGCCACAAGGCAATTAAAATGCCATTCCCCCACTGACTGGTTATATGAGAGGACTGAGGAGGGGTAGACTATGTGGCACATGTTACCATGTCAAAAATGCTAGTACTCAGCAACATCTCTCACTCTCTCTCACTCTCTCTCTCTCTCTCTCTCTCTCTCTCTCTCTCTCTCTCTCTCTCTCTCTTTCTGTATGTACAGTATATGTTTGGTACTTTGGCAGGTATCATACTCTGAGCTATCCTTCCCCTCCCCCCTTTCTCTTTCCCCACTTTCTCTCTATCTCTCCCCTTTCTTTTGCTCAGAGTTCCTCCACTACCTCTTACTTTCTACCTTACCATTACAGCATGCAGATAGCATACAAGGGTCAGTGGCCTACCATAGAACTCACACACTTTAATGTGCAGATGCAGCACCTGTCTCCTCGTGCTACAACGCTGCCAGTTTAAGGCCCTCCTCCTCTCTCTAAGGAGAAAGCAAAGGTGAGACGGGGAGAGAAAAAGAAGGAGCAAGAGACAGTGGAGTGAGAGAGAGAGGAAGAGGAGAGAGCGACGGAGAGAAAGTGTGAGAGAGCAAGAGGACGAGAGAGAGTGTCAGTGCGTGTCCGTGATGAATTTGCTGATACCACGGCACCCTGTTCCCATTCCGAGGAAACTCACAGTGATATACGATGCCTTTGCCGCTGTGTGTGTGTGTGGTTGTATGTGTGTTTCCCTGAGCTTGCACATTTACAGCACCCCGGACCCAAAATGAATACAGCAGCTGGGTAAAGCTGCTGCTGCTCCTGCAGAGGGATGTGTGTTCTTTCATATGTTTTTATGTTTACATTCTTATGAGTGTGTGCACTAGTAGGCAGCTTGATGTGGCCTATGCTCTACAAGGACGTAGGCCAGTACACCACACTACTTTGCTTCAGTTGTGACAATAAATCACATCAATAACACATGCTCTCTGTAGAAAATGGGAGGTACAGTACAGTATATAGGTGCCCCAAAGCATTGACCCAAGGTCAGTTTTACTCATTACCTCATAAAACATGCAATTTGGTATGGTACACTCATTCTAGATCCCCTCACAGTACAGTAGATGCAACCTTGCACTGACAATAATACAGGTTTACAAGACCTCTCCTTCCTCTGGAGGCCGCCAAACTATATATGCATGCTATGATCTTCTCACATTGGAGATATTGCCTCACATGCTGGTCACAAGCAGGAGCTACTATTCTGAAACCAATTGAATCCCTCTACAAACAAACACTTAAGATGTTTGATAACAAACCAAACAGTTACCACCATTGTCATATCATTTATAAACATAATTTATTTAGTCTGGATAGCTTTAAGCAGTATGTAGATACAAGCCTTGTCTTTAAGATCCTGCATGGTGTTGCCCCTCCATGCCGGCATATCATGCTCAAGGAAAGCACCTCCAGGATAACAAGGGCAGTAACTAGAGGGGACTGCGTTGTCCCTTTTCGACACAGTATAATCGGCCAATCGGCCTTCTCTGTTAGAGCTACAACATACTGGAATGCAGCGCCCATGGACTTGAGAAGCTGCACTGATTATTGTACTTTTACATTTGAATTGAAAACATGGCTAAAATCTATCCAAATCTGTACACATGAGTTATCTGTCATATGTAAGACGACAGTTGATGATAGTGTTGTTGTTGTTGTTAGAATTATACATGATATATTATTGGATGTAATGTATTTGCATTTTGTATTGTTTTAGTGTGTATGTGTATTGTGTAATTGTCCTTAGCTGCCCTGGGGCTACGGGTGCAAATTAGCTTTTGGCTAACCCCGGCACATTTACATGGATGTTGCATTATTGTAATATTGATGTTGATTAATGGGCATTGTCCCCTATAAATAAATAAAACAAACAAACTAGCAGTGAGCATACAAATATTTACACATGTTACATTTGCTGAAAATAAACACAGTTGACAGTGAGAGGACGTTTCTTTTTTTGCTGAGTTTACATGAAATATATTAACGTCACCAAATAATGGATTAAAATACAGTGTTTTGCAAGGAAGGCCTACAGTAGCCTCAACAGCACTCTGTAGGGTAGCACCATGGTGTAGCCGGAGGACAGCTAGTTTCCGTCCTCTGTGTACATTGACTTCAATACAAAACATAGGAGCCTTGTGGTTCTCACCCCCTTCCATAGACTTACACAGTAATTTTGACGCCCTCCAACCTATCACAGCTCTTGCAGCATGAACTGACATGTTGTCCACCCAATCAAAGTATCAGAGAATGCATCTAGTACTGAAAGCATAAGACACAGCTAGCTAGCACTGCAGTGCATAAGAGAGAGAAAGATAATAGTTAAACAGTTTTGAAAATATGAATTTTTTCAAAAATGAAGGAAAAGCAGAGAGAGAGAGAGAGAGAGATATTTTGTTGTATTTTCTTTCACAATTCACCTACTTAGCTAGAGCTTGCTAGCGATTGCTAGCGATTGCAGCTAGCGTTAGTTTAGCCTACTCAAACACCCGGCTCAAACAGAGAGGGATGCTATGCTAGCTAGCTGTCTATGGCTATCCAACACTGGAACTCTTCCAAGCCAAGGTAAGCTTTTATTTTTATGAATTTTTTTGCACCAGGGCCTGCCGTTGTAACTGCTAAACTGCTTGTTGCTGACTGTACACTTTACTGCATAATTGTAGTGGGTTTACTAACATGTTAGTTCGAGTAGCTATGTTGAATATGACGTTAATATGGTGACAACGATGTAGGCTGTGTGTAGCGGTTAGCAGTTATGATATGAAGGTTTGGCTTGGAAAGTATTTTTTTCCTGGTCACAGACAGCTAATGTGTTGTGCACTGAAGTCCACAAGCAAAGGGAAAAGGTGAGAGGAGGAGAAAGCGTAGATGCGAGAAGGAAGTATACAACAATCAAAGGGATAATGCTGTTTGTATGTGGCTGCTATGAAAGTGAACTGTGTTTGCATGTGATCAGGGGTGTATTCATTCCGTCAATTCTTTTGAAAAATATTTCTTAAGCGGAAGAAAACCGAACGAAACGGGGATAAACATACCTGAATTTTTCCAATAGAAACTATCGCTTGCAATTGTTGGACTAATGACTACACCCTAGATCAGCTAGATGCAGGCAAGAGTATGCAAGGCGGTATTGAATGTGTCAATGTCTGTCACCTTGATTACTCCCATTTCTCTTGACCTGTGCACCTACGTTGTAAACTTTCATTCATAGGCTAGGTTGTAGCAACCTCTTGATGGGTATAGGGAGAATTGAAGTATCATGTACTAGCCCAAACCTATCAATGTTACATTAAGCTGGGTGAATGGAATATGAATGACAGTCATCCAGTGTGTTGCAATAGAAATAAAAGAATCATCCTCCCTAAATCTTAAACGGCACCTACAGCCACTGCTTGCCAGTTACTTCCATTTCAAATTATGTGGTTTGTAAGAGTTGGCATGCTGGCTGTTAAGAAGCAATTAACGTTAGCTATAGCGGTTAACTTAGCTAGCTGGCTAGCCGACAATTACTCAAGTCAAAGCCGATCCTCCACACAACAACAATCTTGCCATTCCCTTCTATTTTAAATCCTGTGGTTTGTAGCTAAAAGTTTTATGTCAAGAGGAAATCTAGTAAGCTGTTGTTGACTGACATATTTAGCAGCAGTAGCTAGCTAGCTAGCTTCAGGACTAGCTAGCTAACAAGTTAAGTAGATAACAACAAAAATATTAGGAATATAGTGACAAATCAAAGGACAGAAATTACTCAAACTTGTGAAATAATCCATCTGCATTTATTGCTGTTATAGTAAAGTTCCAAAGTAGTTCCATCGTGAGTTTCCAAATCCATCCATACTATTTGGCTTGGTGAAGCTGGGCTCTGGCAGTCTTGCCCCAGTGCCCCCACAAGGGAGGTCATTTGAATATCCAAGTGTATGCGTGTCACATTGGCTGAGCTGTCAAATCAGTTTTTTCAGTACACGCCCAAACCACTCCGTTGTTTCCTAACAGTCCAAGCAGGGGCATAGAGAAAAGCTGCTTTTTAACATCCTTAATTATCCTTTTTTTGGAAGGACAACTATTTAATTCATATTGTAATAAATGTTATTTAAATTTAACATAACGATTACAAGTATACCCATAACATGATGCAGCCACCACTAAGCTTGAAAATATGGAAAGTGGTACTGTGAGTAATGTGTTGTATTGGATTTGTCCAAAACATAACACTTTGTATTTATGACGAAAACTTAATTGTTTTGCCACATTCTTTGCAGTATTACTTTAGTGCCTATTCTGTACAGGCTTACTTCTTTTCACTCTGTCAATTAGGTTAGTATTGTGGAATAACTACAATGTTATTGATCCATCTTCTGTTTTTTCCTACCACTGTGGAACTGTTTTAAAGTCACCATTGGCCTCATGGTGAAATCCCTGGGCGGTTTCCTTCCTCTAGTTAGGAAGGACGCTTGTGCCTTTGTAGTGACTGGGTCTATTGATACACCATTCAAAGTGTAATTAATAACTTCACCATGCTTAAAGGGGATAGTCAATGTCTGCTTTTTTTATTACCCAACTAGCAATAGGTGCCCTTCTTTGCGAGGCATTGGAAAGCCTCTGTGTTTGAAATTCACTGCCCGACTGAGGGACCTTACAGATAATAGATAAGTGTATGTGTCAGGTACAGAGATGAGGTACTAATTCAAAAATCATGTTGAACACTATTATTTCACACAGAGTGAGTCCATGCAACTTATTATGTGACTTGTTAAGAAAATGTTTACAGTTGAACTTATTTAGGCTTGCCATAACAAAGGGGTTGAATACTTATTGACTCAAGACATTTCATTTTTACATTTTTAATTCATTTGTAAACATGTCTAAAAACATGTGGGGGGAGTTGCACACTATCATATTCCCATATAATACTTGATAGAATGAACCAGTGATTTGGCATTCAGTATCTATGCCAGGGTTGTCAGTTTATAATGCAATACCATGTGTAGGCGGAGGGTGGCTAGTGGCTTACCTTTGTCCAGAGAGGAGTCTGGGGTGCTGAAGTCCATTAGGCTCTTGATGTCACTCTTGTAGCAGAGATCGGTCGCTGGCTGCTTCTGCTTCTGGTGTACAGAGGGATCTGTAGGAGAGGATAGGACAATTGGTTTGAACACATTTGGGTTCTGATAGGAGGTGTGACTATGTGTGTATATACGTGTGTGTGTGTGTGTGTGTGTGTGTGTGTGTGTGTGTGTGTGTGTGTGTGTGTGTGTGTGTGTGTGTGTGTGTGTGTGTGTGTGTGTGTGTGTGTGTGTGTGTGTGTGTGTGTGTGTGTGTGTGCTGTCTCTTATACACATCTAGATGTGTATAAGAGACAGGTGTGTGTGTCTACATGCGAGGGGGGGGACTATTCTTCATATTATAATTGTTCTATTATTTCTACTTTTTTCTCTCTGCATTGTTGGAAAAGGCTCGTAAGTAAGCACACCACTGTCAGTCTACTCCTGTTGTTGATGAAACGTGACAAATTACATTTGATTTGATTTGATAACCGTAGCGGTAGATAGATCAATGGCATTAACAATTTTATCCACAAGAGTTATGTGTTGGTTTGCTTTTGAGTGACTTCAACAGATAAGGATTTTCAAAAAGGAAGGATGAAGAGAGTTTGCGTGTAGATGGGTACATAAAGTGTGAGGGAGGACATGAGAATTTGTTCAAGAAGTACAGTGCCTGTGTTATAGGAAGGAAGTAATGAATGCAGCCACACTAAACACTCCTCATCATGAACGACTCCTCTCAAGGCAAATGCAATGGCCAATAACTCTCCCTCCTCTCAAATCAACATGCACGTACAGTATTTACACTCATAGGCTACTAAGTAGTGTTAGCCACAATGCTGCACCAATATTAATCGGGATTACTGCCAGAGTACTCCTAAAGACTTATATCCACTGGTGAGACATAAGCAACATTAGCATTTCATGACCAGAATAGCACATTTGACTTGTTAGTCATACATACAGTATAATATGTATGTACAGTAGGTAACATGAACACACAAACATATGAATGTTCGCGCTCACATGCACGCATGCACAAACACAGACACACACAGACACACACCATTGCTGTGATTTTACATCACCCAGGATGATAGTTATAGCCACAGTAACATCTGTGTCCTCTTTCTGCCCTTCTCCTCGTCTTCCCTCTCCTCCACCTCCATCCCCATCCCTTCATTATCTACCCACCACTGCCTATTAAGGCCTCGTTATCTGGCTGAAATGAATTGCAATAATTGAACACAGATGTGTGAGATGAATAGATAGGTCTGGAGGCTACATCATGTTGTCACTATGGAGAGATCACTCGTCTTGCCGTTCTATGTGGATATTAAAGAGCTATCAGCCTGTTTGTGCCCTTGGCGACTGCTCTTCATAAGGGAGCATGAGGTGGATGAGGTGAAAGTTAAGTATGGCCGTATTGAAGTGAGTGGTCTAAGGAAAACAGCACCACCTGGCTGGAGGAGCAGACCCTATGTGAACGTGCACTGGATAGTGCCCTAGATGAGGCTTGAAAGTGTTCTAGAGGGTGCTCTATTTGAGATAGTAGTCTCTCTAGACATCTGGGTTACCTCCCACCATTTTTTAATGCTACGGTTTTAACGTCTTTCCCCAATATAATGTCAGTTTGGCATAGAGAAACTATGTTACTGCCTATGTCACTACCTTATCCGCTTGAATAAAATACAAAATAGTAGCTAGCAAGATGGAGATCACAGAGGTTATTCAGTGCCTTTCGCAAGTGGCTAGTTTGCATCAACTACCTTCACTAATGCCAGCAAACTTTGGTTTCGAATCATGAAATTCTGGCATGTCTGCCTTGTGATTTGTTGAGAGAGTTGTCTGTCTGAAGAGGACCCACCCCGGAACACATTTAGTTACCTTATATATATATATATATATATATATATTTTTTTACCTTTGAAGTTGCCAGAAGAGTCCGTCATGGAAAGCAGACCCTAGTCACTGTTTCCCAGGGTTGGGTTTTCGAGACTAGTGAAAAAGTGTCCTATGTGTCAAGAATATTTTGGTGAGGTTCATCCACAGATGTAAATGAATGTAGATGAAATACAAACAAAAAGGTGTGGGGTTCAAGAGGCCTAGGGGCACTGGCCTACGTAAGTAGAGCTAGCTTAGCTAAAGTGTTTTTATTATTGTCCAATATATCCACAGACCTTCTAGGTCTATGAAAGAATCCCATTTTGTGGCAGATGGACTCATTGTGTACCCTCTTGTATTGTTTTCCAGGTCACCTGGATATGTCTCCTGGATCAATGTTTTTTCAGCAAATTGCTTTTTTGTGAGTGTAAATGTCTTAAGGTCTCACTGCTTCATATTGATCTGAAGCCACGTAGCTGAGGACACTTGCGTCAAGGATTGGCCATTATGTGAGCAGCATCACCTGTGTGTGTGTGTGTGTGTGTGTGTGTGTGTGTGTGTGTGTGTGTGTGTGTGTGTGTGTGTGTGTGTGTGTGTGTGTGTGTGTGTGTGAGAGAGAGAGAGAAACAGTAAGTGCAGGTAGGGCTGTGGCGGTCACTAAATTTCGTCAGCCGGTGATTGTCAAGCAATAACTGTCGGTCTCATGGTCATGTGACCAATTAATTAACATAAACACATTTAGCATCTCCTGGCATGCTATATAGGACTGTTTCTGTCTGTGGACGTGTGTATGCATGTAAATGTGCAAACAAGATGGAATAATGTGCTCGGTGTGTGCAAAAATGTGTCTACTGACAAGTCAAAATCCCAACCAAAACACTAGACTTTATTTACAGCAAAATAATGTAGGCTATACATCAAACTATTGATTAGAAACTCAGATTGAGTGGGGGGAGGATAACTGCGTAAAGTGGGAGCACGTATGGAGGATGATTAGATAGTTAGTCTCTCTCCCTGTTGCCTTGTCTTCTCAGAGCGCCTACACAAGGCTGCGAAGAAGTATTAAATTTTATTTAAACCTGATCTGCAGCCGATTTCGCATAAATCATGTTGTTTATGGATGATCTCTCTATCTGTCCCATGTTTACCCAACAGGGCAGGCCCGTCTTGTCCGACAGCGGCGGCCAGATAGACATGTCAGCCAGCCGGCAACAGTACCCGTAGAATCTCCCTCGTTCCCCTTCCCTTGGCGACACATTGAACTGACAGCTTGCGTCTCTCTCTCTCTCTCTCTCTCTCTGCTCGTCTCTCTCTCTCTCTCTTCTCTCTCTTCTCTCTCTCTCTTCTCTCTCTCTGCTCTCTCTCTCTCTCTCTTCTCTCTCTCTCTCTCTCCTCTCTCTCTCTCTCTCTCTCTCTCTCTCTCTCTCTCTCTCTCTCTCTCTCGTCTCTCTCTCTCTCTCTCTCTCTTCTCTCTCTCTCTCTCTCTCTCTCTCTCTCTCTCTCGCTCTCTCTCTCTCTCTCTCTCTCCTCTCTCTCTCTCTCTCTCTCTCTTCTCTTCCTCTCTCTCTCTCTCTCTCTCTCTCTCTCTCTCTCTCTCTCTCTCTCTGCTCTCTCTCCTCTCTCTCTCTCTGTCTCTCTCTCTCGTCTCTTCTCTCTCTCTCTCTCTCTCTCTCTCTCTCTCTCTCTCTCTCTCTCTCTCTCTCTCTCTGTCGAGTGTGGATATCTGCCACAGGGAGTTAAGGCAGATAAGTCATTTTTGGCAGCAGGCAGCAAACGACAAACACACCCATATCTGCGTGCTTTCAGATCACTAACAATGCATATAATACACATATGGTAATTCAAGACAAAAGAAAAAGAGAGAAATCTGCACTCTTTGAGTTCCCCTGTTTGTGTTTGTTTGTTTTTTTGTGTGGAAGGTGCAAAGCAAATGAAAACAGCTCATCTATCTCTTTGCTTTTATTCAACTGATTGAAAGGCTTTCAAATCAAAAATAATATTGGTTTCCCAGAAATTCAATCAACTGACTTCAAACAGTCACATCTAAATGGTTCTGACTTCAAAGGCTGTTATGTCACAAAGAAAAGCTGATAAAGGGATAATGTATCTTCAAATGCATAGAACAACATTATTTCAAATCTTTTTCAACATTTCACTACCCATTTTTGTCCTCAACATATTTTTATGATAATGTAATTTCACCAGAAGCTAGAAATGTATGCTTGAAAAAACGCCATACAGATGTAGGATCTTAATTTGAGCCAGTTTGCTACTGCAGGAAAATAATCCTGCAGCAACACAAAATGTGAGTTATTGTATGGATTATGATTAATTACCATTTTTGTAGGGGTTGATACATTTTTTTGTAAGGGAAAATCAAGTCTGATTTCAAAGTGGAAATTATAAACTTTGGAAACCTTTTTAAACCTCAAAGACACCACAAGTCTAAAACTTACTTCTCCTGCAACATGGTGACGAAATGAAGATTTTCTTCCAGACCAGCATACTATATATTATAGATACAAATATGTGTCTGCAGAGACATAAAATAATTGTAGCTAACTGTGATTGCATGATACTGATTTAAACAGAGAGAATTATCTATGCTCTACAAAACAGGGTGCATCACTTCAATGGCAACCCATATATTTCTTTATTAATAATGGGCTATTTAGCAAGTCAAGCACACGACTGAGAGAAAAAAGTTATTTCTCTCTAATGAAATACATAATGATGTCCTTACAGTGAGATAAACTTCATAATGCAATTATGTAAATTGCTGGATCATTGCAGAACAGTGTCAGAGAATATTCCTATTCTCCCTATTCTGTCGAAACTATGCTAGCTACAGAAACAATCTTTTGAAATGACATGACATACATTTTCACATCATGTTGCAAAGGTAGAAAGTACAGATGTAGGATCTTAATTTGAGCCAGTTTGCTACAGCAGGAAAATAATCCTGCAGATAAAGATTCAGCTCTCAGCCACAAGGACCCTTGCTGCCTCAGTTTCACTGAGCCACTTCACGGCTGGAGGAAGATTAAAAAGAGACAAACAGTCACAGAGAAAGAATTCAACAATTTTCCAGAAACAGGCGATCTGTGCCTCCTTTTCCTCTCACAATAAACTGTATGGTAGGGTTGGAGAAAGAGAGAGAGACCAGTTCCGTCAGCTGCATTTACTACAGGTTTCCAGGTTTGGATTTGCCGTTGTTGGGGCTTGGACACCAACAGATCACTGTAACAGATACCAAGAACTCGCTTTAATGCAGTTTACGCAGGCCAAATGACCCACTGGGCACACCACGTCATTTCAACGTGGATAATTAGGTAATATTTGGTTGAGACGTTGATAAATGAGATTATAATTTACAGTATATTCACCCACTCAAAACACCAGACAAAAGTTAGTTGAATTTATAATGTGTTATATGCTTTCAACCATCTAAAAGCAAATTCCAATGGGAAAACAATGCCTGTTTTTTGGTTTAGTTGTCAGGCAAATGTGACCCGCTTCAGGAAACTAGGCGTATAASGCGGGCCACTACTTCACAGGAGAGCCGTTTCAACGTAAACGAACATTGTTCGAACATGTGAACTTTCATGTGCCTTAATAATAAATGTGTATGCCACCTGTAAATACGAATAGAATTGTTAAATTACAAGCCTAGTTGGTTTAGCCACGGAAAAAGTCAGCAACCTTCCCGCTAGCTATGATTGGCTGAGATAATGAGTGGTCTGGACATGCCGAGAGATGAGTTTGGATTGGTCTGCCATATAGCACACTTCTGTCTATAGGAGCTGGTCGGTATATGTAGGTAATCCTGTCTAACGCGGCTTTAAAAAAAATTGTATCACGTAGTAAAACTGCGTAAGTGTTGGTCTCCACTTTCTGGAGGACCAAGTTTTGAAATCAGTGGAATTCGAGTAAGATAGCTAAGAAGATGGAGAAAACACCTGTCTCCGGATTACATCTTCAAACTAAGGGCAACCATGGCATCCGTGACAGGAGACGCATCCATCCATGATGTATATGGGTAAGATAGTCTAGCTACCTACATTTTCAGATATTGTTTCTTATTTTGACAGAAAGTGSTTTCATTTCAAGTTAAAGTGTACTGTTAGCTAGCTAATGTTAGCTGGCTGGCTCGCTAGCTAACGTTACGTGTATGATCTTATTATTCGTATCTCAGAACCATTTGCTTGGCTAGTTATAGCCTAATGTTAGATAGCTAACATTGAACCTGGTTGGTTAGCTACCTGCAGATAGTAACATCATGCAGGGTAGTAACATCATTAGTTGGGATTATGGTTCATTGTTTAGCTAGCTACCTAGCTAGCTACATGTCTTAACAAAAGACTCCACTAATCAAATAACCATTTAGGGTGCGTTCGTAAATTCAGTCTGGCCATCTACTCCAATTTCAGAGCACTCTCGTCTGAGTGTGCCAGAGCACAGAACAACTGATGAATTTACAAACGCTCAACGCTCAGTGTCAGTAAACGTCGGCAAAAAAGTTTAATTAAATTGTTGCCAACAGCACAGTTACAGTCACCAGTGCTCTGGATAACATGATAACAGCCTAACCAGCTCTGCTATGGCGAGTAAAATGGTCAGAGTTTGGGTGGGGGCTAAAGCTGAAGAGGGTGTGAATGATGCTGAATGGGTGTAGACAAAGAAGAGCTCTCCAGTAGGTACCAAAACATTCAAAGCCCATTTTCTCAAAAGCGTGGTTACAAGTTTTTCAACTTTCAAAGCAGAATTACTTTCTCATTGTTCCTCAAATGCAGTGTATGATATACCATGTTGTAGTTCTGTGTCTTTGCTTTTATCCAATGTAAAATACAACATTTTGCTACATAAGACCCAATCAATGGGGTCGATCAAAAATGTCTATCGCTGCACTTTCAACCATTTAAAAGCACAGCAAAGTTCAAATGGAATACAATGTCAGATATTTTGTTTATTTATACAACAGAATAATCACTTTGCTTCATCTAATAGCAGAACCAAATGACCTGGATTGCAGTTGAGATTACATTACATTGTGTAAGTGATCAACGCCATTCAAGATTATTTCAGCAATTGTGACAATCTCCAAAGACCTGCAACGACCTATGCATGCTATCTTGAACATGCCCGCTTTACATGATTAGACCTACATAAGAGGAAATGTATAATGTAGTTACAGTAACCTCAAAATGTTACTCATTCCTAAGGTTGAATGTTACATAGTTTGTAAGAACTTTAGGCTATTCATTGTTATTTAATTAATATTGAATTGTGTTTGGTTGAATCAATGATGTTTCAATGCAATTTGTCAACGTATTGTGACGTGGAATCTTAGTGGAAAATACATTAGATTCGAAAAAAGTCCTCAACATAAACTGTTGTTTTGAGGGTCACAGGATTATGTCATCGTGGTAACCAAATTTCAATATAGACAAATCTTGTTTCAAAATATGTTGAATTTATAACTTTAAAACAACATCAGATTTTCAACGTTATATTCACTATCAGAAAAAATGTATAGGCTGCTCAGCACCTCCTACTGGAGTATTGATCTATCTGCAGCTACCCTTGGGTCTTGCATTCAGGGTTTTAACCAAGCCCTGCTATGATATTTGTCCCTGACTATTACCAATGTGCTATCATGAGAGTGATTGTTGAGAGATCTCCACTTGAAAATGAAATAGATTCACTGTTGCTATCGAAGTCATTCCAAAGGGTAGGTTTAACAGAGAGAATTAAATGGGACCATATCACTCATATCATCAATGATGCTATTTAGGCCTATATGGCATTTTCAAAGTAATCAACAGTTATTGTTTCAATTTAACCTAGAATTAAACTAAAACAGACAATACAATAGGCCTAGGGTTTCAAGCTCTGGTTGATTTAAAATGCAATGATATTTTGTGGTATTGAATTGTGTTTGGTTGTCAAGGTAACCACATATCAACATTTAAAGGAGCTGTATCGTCTGCTTGGATAGTTTCTTATGTGCCGCCTAACTTAGTCTGGCTTTAATTCCAGTTTGTCTATAAATTAATAATTGACATGTTGGATTCACGTATCCATCTCAGCCAAAACTCAAAGCTAAGAATAGGACTAAGATTAAAGTGTATTTACATTTTTGATTTGATTTAGTCCTATTCTTTTATGTTTGGTTGAGATGGAGACGTGAATCCAACATATACATTTTGAAGCATGTCATATGTGCACTATTGGCCTACCACTGGCCAATTAGATAGCTCATGCCCCGATCACACCTACAACGTCATTGCGCAAATGGTACGCAGCATCATCTGGATATGTGTGCAACAGAAGTTCAATATTCACCTTCTGCTACCATTTCTGTAAAGCCTTCTACGCATACAATGTGATGCATATGGTCAATAAATCCAACGTATGCACCACACAGAACGCACTGCAACTGCCTCTGCAACGCAATGCTGCAAGGCAAATRCAGCGTTCTATTGGAAACCAATGTATTTCTGGTGTACTAAAATGCAATGACGCTGTCGGTGTGAATGAGGCGTCTGATTACCGTGGCTGCATTACCTGTCTTCAGTATCGTAGCAGGCGTAAAAGAAATCTACAGCAAAGTTGATACTGTGAGATCTTTAAACCATGACTAGAGAGAGACTCAACGAATACAGCAAAGAGCTGCTGTTTTTATGAGTGAGTTCATGTTTAAGTTTTTACTCAGCACTGTCTATTCAACACTTTTATAAACCATAAAATGCACGTTCTCCCTACTTCCGCTCACGCTACAACCAGCACTGCAGCTGCAATGAATGAGTAGGAAAGTGTATTGATAGGTTTGCATTTAATATTGAGGAATATTTCACTTTCTCTGGTCATAGGAGTAACAACACAAATTTGTGCATGAGGCAGAAGTAATGCGGTGCGACTCGAATTTCGCCATCATCTGGAAGACGRTTTCCCTTTTTGGTCAGAGTCAGTGGAAGAAAGGGAGAGGATAGGGACTTTGAGAGGCGGACCCTCAGTCCGCTGCCCTCTCCCTCCTCTGAGACTGACCATCAGGCTCCATCAGCACACTGACCAGCAGGCTCCATCAGCACACTGACCATCAGGCTCCATCAGCACACTGACCAGCAGGCTCCATCNCACACTGACCAGCAGGCTCCATCAGCACACTGACCATCAGGCTCCATCAGCACACTGACCAGCAGGCTCCATCAGCACACTGACCAGCAGGCTCCATCAGCACACTGACCAGCAGGCTCCATCAGCACACTGACCAGCAGGCTCCATCAGCCCACTGTCAGGTTTTGGCCAAGACTGTTCGGGTTTTGGTCACTAGATGTCCCCATTGCACCTTTTTTGTACCTTTTGTTTTTCTTGCTCTAATTATTGTTTGCACCTGTAGGTCATTCCCTTGTTAGTATTTAAACCCTGTGTGTTCCTCAGTTCCTTGCTCAGTGTTTGTAAGTTAGCACCCAGCCCCAGCCCAAGCCTTGTTTTATACAGATATTTCTCTTGTTGGATTTTCCAGAGGTTCTCTGGTTTAGTTCTTGTGTATTATTTGAGTAGTCTTTTGAGGTTTGTTTTTCCCTGCTGTTTTTTACCACTTTGTGGAGTTTCTTTTGTATTTTGGAGGATTTCCATTTTGTGCCTCTTGGCTTTATTTTTGGACATTGTGGATTTAGTTTCTTTGCCTGAAGATTTTGTTCTTTAATTAAACCACCATCTCTAGTACTGCTGTGTCTGCCTCATCTTCTGGGTTCTGACGATTATTAGTGACTGTTTCTCGCACCGGGTCCTGACACCCACAAAAAAGGTAATTATTTAAATGTATGCTAACTCAGCTGTGTGATCATATAGCCTACCTCAAATGTTTAATTATAATTTTACAAATATGGTCTGATATATATATAGCCTACTGCACAAACCTAATTACTACAGTACTATTTTTAATATGTTAATGTTGCCTAGATTTATGTCATGTCCCCCAACAATTGGGGGGTAGATCTCGACTTGCATTTTGACTCGGAAAGTGATCTCGACTCAAAAATAGGTTGGTGACCACTGCTCTAAATGGTATTCAATGATTGGAGGACTATCTTCTTATGTATCCCATTTACATAGCAGCATATGGTTCTGTTTGAGTATGCATACAGAACCAGGCAACACGGTACATGTGGCTGTGTCAAAATAAGCTTCTGTATAATCCTCCTGAAGACATGACAATGATGCTGACCATTGGCAAACGGACGGATAAACTTCCTTGTAGGTGCCCTGACTTCAATGTCCCCCTCTCTTGCTGTCTCTCTGTCCTTTCACTCTCTTTCTCTTTCTGATTACACCACTACATTTCTCTATATCTCCTCCTCTCTCTCTCCCTACCTCTCTCCCTCCCTACCTGCCTCTCACGCTCTGTGTCCCACTCTATCTCTTTCCATCTTTGTTACCAGCTGCCAGCGGGCCCGACTGTTACCACATATATACTTCAAGCCCCTGTCATCTCTGTGTCCCCTCTACAGGAGCCAAATAGCACACAGTGAAGAGACCTGAGTTAGACAGTCAACACAGAGCCACACCAGTAGTCCCATTCTAAAGCTGTAGACTAGTAGAGGTAGTAGAGCTAGAGTCTGACTGCTAACGTCTAAAAGGAACACCCTTGGACAAAGAGTAAAGTTGTGTGATTTGTAGACTAGTCAGGGGTGTTTCCAGAAAATATCCCTAACAAACTTGTCACTTAATTTCTCTCAACATCCCAGCCAAATACAAAATGACACGTGTCAGTGTTTGTGTGTGATGTTTTTCTGTGTATGAACAAACAGAAGCAGGGGCATCATGCACCCCCAAAATCTGAGGGGACACAAAGTCTGAGGATGGCTCGGTGGTGGTCCAGAGGGGGGCTAGAATTTGTTGTTTTCTTTTTTAACAAGATAAATCTGAGGGGGCACGCGCCCCTGTGCCCCTTATGGGTATGATGCCTATGAACAGAAGTACCATGACGTTAGCCACGAAACTTTAACAAAACTCACTCCAGACTGGTAAGTCAGGCAGTAAGACTGGAGTCACTGATAGACCCACTAAAACAGTCAGTCAGAGAGCTGTAGTAAGTTGGGTTGGAGTTAAGAGGTTGTGATGGCCGATGGGTCCTGTTATAAGTATCAAGGCCCACGGACAGTGGAACCATTAAACCACTTCTATAAAGCCCCCTAATAATAATTCCTTTCTTCTCGCTCTCCTCTGTACCCGTCACCTCTCTCCTCCCACGAGACATTGCTTCTTCCTCAGCTGACTGACTTTCCCATGCCCCCTCCTCCCATCTCCTCCTCTTGTCGTTCCTCTCCCACAATTTAATGAGGTTTCTCAAAACCGCCATCCGCCGAAGCCCAAGCAGCTCGGCGTTCTGTCTTCTACTTTTTCGAGCTGCCATATTTTATCCGCCCGTACAGGCAAAAAAAAACATGAAGACATGAGAAGTGGAACAAAAGCAGCTCCTAATGAGAAGTGGAGGTGATAAACTAATTGAATTGAGCGGAGCCTTCTCCAAGACACATTCCCAACCCTGTCTGTAATCTGCAGATAGTCATAGCCTCTTTTTCTTCCCTCTGCCATGGCTTTAATTGCATTGACACTGGTCCTGAAGCTGCCGGACTCCTGATAATCCCCACTGGATTAAGGGTATTAATCACTGCTAGCGGGACAGCAACGAGAATCACCTGCCGCATGACCACATTCAAGGTGCCCTATAAATATCCTGTGCGTAAATAGGCTAATGGACCCGCTTGTGAGCAGCTACAGCTAGCCACCCACGCTAACCATGTCAGTCCAGCCTTACAAATGGTTGTCAATTCAGATACTAATAAAAGGTTGTCAACAGCACATCAGAGAGTAGTATTATGGAAGGTATTTAAAGGGATGGTGTACGTAGGTAGAGATAATACTGTATAAGCAACCATTCTGTGAGGAGGAATCATTGGAAAATAGGCCTGTGAGTCTGAATGAGTCAATCTAAGGCACTCTTTTTTTGACACACAAATGTAATTTCACAGTTGCCTGGAGAGGGATGAGCACATGGTCAACCCTGTATGTTAAGTATTACTAGCTTTTTAAAAACCTTATACATTGACAAAGAACTGAGCTGCCAGTGAGTAATGTAACCTTGAATGAATTCTTGGGAAATTGATTGGTGTAGTGAACCATTAATAAACACACCCCCAATATTGAGCTGTTTGCCAAGTAAGCGGTAGCACTTAAAATCAAGGCACTATGGAAAATATAGGTGTCACRCTGGTGTAAAGGATTTGGAGAGAGGCGCAGGAATACATCATCTGGGCTTTTAATACACCCAAAACAAACACGTATACAAAAAACTGGGATGTACCCAAGCAAAAGAGCCAGGGTAAACCTCATAGCACGATACGGAATGAGACCCGTGCAGCACAGGCTGAGACAATGCATAGGTACTCACACGACCAACAGACATGGGAATAATGATCGACAGCCCAATGGGGACACAAAGGGCACATTTATACAAACACAATCAGTGAGGAATTGGAACGAGGTGTGCGTAACGACACAGTTCAGTGCAGCCTAAAAGGACGGTGACATCAACCTCCGGAACTGGTGAACAGAATGAGCAGCAGTACCGGGGGATCTGTGACAATATGGGCRAGTTAGTAACAATAAGATGGCTCAAATTATGAAATATCTGGGAAATATTGTGTTTTTGTTTGACAAACAGGCTGCACTTAATTCCATCTCCAAAGCCTTGGATTAGTATGTGGGTTCAAAATACTATTTTATTTATTTATTTATATATATACTGTACCTGTGCTTGATTGAGCTTGCCTGATGCAATGGAACAAATAGAAAAGTCTAAAAAGTGCAAACCCCGCCCACCTGGCACTCCAGGTAGACTACAACAAACAGTACCGTACTGAGCAGTATTTCAAGTTTCAGAAAGTACAGTAGCTACAAGTCTTATCTCGACACTGCAGTACTGTATAGCTGTTGACGTTGAGTGTTTATGTTGACAGCAGAGATGATGGTAGCAGATTAAGAAAGGAATACTGTGATGACATGGAGCGTAATCTCTTCGGTCTATAGTCTATACAGTCTATAGCTCAGATATCTCTCACTGTTGTTGACATGATGGCTATCATTAAGGCATGATTAATGTGATGTTCTGATTATACTATTAAGAGATTAAATACAGTATTCATGCCATTTGGAGGATGATAATCTGCCTAATAAACACACCATAACCACCAGACACGAGAGCCACCATATTCACAAGTGTTCACAAGTGTCATTCATAAAGGGTCAAATCAAGAGAAAACAGTATCGGTTCTGTTTATCAAGTAAAACAGTAAGAGATACTACTATATATGATGGTTATCTATATAAAATATATACACATCAAATCTACATCAAATATTAATATTGAGAGAAAATTACAACCGATTTAGATGGGCAAAGAATAAACGTGTAACAACAGCCCAGTGTTTTTCATAGTTTACTACAACAATGGTTTGCTCAAACTGTCAAAATAACAGACTGCTTCCGGCTCCGACTGAACACTGTCTTGGTCCTGTGTTTCTTTAATCAATTAATTAATTAATTGACAGTGAATTAGAGTTGCTTTCATGCAATTAACCTCCTAACGAAGCCTGAACAGCAGGGAATATACCAATGCTAAATTAAGACGTTCTACATTTGCCTTGAGAATAAATAATTATGTGGAAATGTGAATAATCCTGGGAGGAAAACAAAATGGATAATAACTTATTTTGAGCTTTGTTGAAACAAATGATTACTATTAACCTACTTATCATCCCCCATTGTATTTCATAAGAGGCTTTTAACAACTCAGGACTCAAAGCGAAAATGTCCCTGAGAATTCCTGTCCTCAGAAAGCTTTGTAGGAAAAAATCCAACAAAAGGCATCAACAATGTGTATTTACCTTTATAAACTTAGAGTATATTAGTCTGTGACTAATGTGCATGTACAGCTAGTAAATCAATGATATACAGTATGTTGAGTATGGTTAAGTGAAATCTCTGGAATTGGGCATGGTATTGACAACACCATGGTTGTGGGTTTTATTTCCACACTGAATATACTAAATATATGTTTTATATAGGCAGTGATATCACTGACCATGGTAAGAGACAGACAGATCAGCCTCTATGTATCAGCATCTCATCATGTATCCACACAGCAAATTGGCCAGTGTTGATTCTTCTAGTGTTGATTCAGGAGTTAAATTAACTCKGTAAAAGTGAAATTAATACTCAGTGGTGTAAATAACCAGAGTTACTGTTTTACACTTTGGAGAGTAAAACAGTCCTATCAAACCATACCCATCATTAACATATTTTCCAGCATGCTCTACGGCAAGTAGATTTTTTAGGATTGTTTTTAATATCTGTGTTTTTGCGTGTACATTGATTGATTAATCTTATGCTACACAAAAATAAATAACATACCTTTTTCTAAACGAATTCAATCAGTTAGTTAGATTTATTGCACTCGTTACTGAAATGGTTGTTGCAGTTTAAATGGTTTAGGTAGTCTTCTTATCAACTTTCCTAATCCTGACAGTCACTCTGAATGCAGGTTGCAGGTGAATAAAAATATATCCTAACTCTAGCTGGATTCCAACAGGAATTACACATCACTTTGCAAGCCAGCATAACATGATTTGCAGGCATTTAAACCAGGAGTTTCCTAGCACTACTGTGTTAGGAAAAACCTAGGCCATAAAACTAAGGCCTTAGGATGTATGTATTGTCATAGAGCTTCATTTTAATTATAGCATTCACCTAGGTACTTACTTGATGAAAGCCACAGGCCTTTAAAATTAAATAATTCAATAACCATGTCTCTGTCACTAACAAATAGTCATGGGGTGGTAACTCTTCACTCGAAAAGAAAATGCACCCTGGGGAATATGCTAATTAGGCTTTACACCATACTGTGTTAAAACACAATTCTTTTACTGTAACACTACAGGTGTTAATGTCTTGAACTGAGAAAGTGTAACAGTGTCAGCACTTAGCAAAGAGAGTCCAGTTTACTTTGAATCAAGTGTTATGTTTTACACTGTAGATGTTACGTATTACTCTACAGTAGAGCTGTGCAAACACCACAATCAAGTTCATTTGAACACTTTAAGAGTTGAATGGGGAACACTGCAACAGAGTTAAATATTTAACACATTAAAAAGTGTTATTTTAACACCAGTTCAGTGGGACTCATAAGTTAATTTACAGTAGTATACATTTGACACTTTCAGAGTTAAATGTAAACTATTGATTTCGCTGTGTAATCTCATCTCACTCCTAATCGCATTGGCCTGGGAGATTCATAGCCAGGCCACATGAGGACTGACTGAAGCAGGTATCATTCAGGTACTGTAATTTTAGAGGGGTTAGCGTTAGTGATTAGCTTAAGTGTTCGACAGTCTGTGGAGGACAAAGCTATCACTAGACTAGCGAAACATGGCAGGAACAAACACCACCTAGCCAGAATAATGCTATGCAAATGAATCCGCTTCCCTGGTTCCCTGATTCACTTCCCTGCTYCCTCATCAAGCTCCCCAGCAGTGTTATTGTATGAGATTGTAATGCTCAAGACAAGTCTGTGGTTCACTACTATCCTTTGGTGAGATAAGCTTTTGGTGAGCTAATTTCCAGGGCTCAAATTCACATCTGATGCATACACATGACAGAGTGTGCAGAGGTCATATTTATTTAGATGAAATTGCCTCTGTGAAAATTAGCTCTCTCTAAATCAGGGATTTGATATAGTGATTTGGGGTGTAGAGGGGCTCTGTGAGAGGGTTTGACTTTGACTCTTACCGCATGCCTCTTGGTGGCTGGTACAGAGACAGCTCAGTTATGTACTGGGTGCAGGTTGACGACACTCACACTTCACTCAGAATCATAAGTCATGAAGCCTCCGTAATGTTATCGCAAATTTGGCATGATTTTAGGGACGGCAGAACAACCTAATGATGTTTGGATGAATTCAGACTTATGCTGTGAAAACAAAGTTATAGCCAACTTGTTTTATCTATGGGTCATGACTAAGGTTGCAAAAGGTCGGAACCTTTCCGGTAAATTTCCGTACTTTTTCTGGACATTTTCTATGGGAAATTAAGCCCGGGAATTTTGGGGATTTTGCTTAAATTTATCAAAAAGTTAGCTTATAACAATGAACCCTTTTTGTGGGATACAGATAAGGCAATTCTTGGTCTTGTGGCATATTTTGGTTAAACTATCCCCAATTGAATTGAATTGCAGTCCTCTGTGTGCACAGTCCATTCTTCCATCACACATGCAGTGCACTCCTCCATCACATGTACAGCTGATTCTCAAGATCTTGCACACTAATGACATGCTATTTAGCCCACACTACTACACTGTCTGAGCCAAGGACTACATGCTTTCAGGTAAGTTTTGATTACAATACTGGGTGGGGTGAATATATTTTATATGACATGATTTTTGTTAACTAGTAGCCTACAGCAAAGTGTGTTTAAATAATTTCTAACTTGTTAGCAATTTCTGCTAGTTAGTTTTTGCTACCATGTGGGGTTTAGCTTGCTTGTGTCTGCTAACTGAGGAGTGTTAATTCACCTGTTTTCATACATGTTTAATTTTAAAACATTTATCTTACAAAGGAGTTGTTTAATCTAACTGCTTAACTATTTATCTGTAAATGGAATTGTATTTGTTTTTTTAAACAATTTTTTCCCCCTCAGCGCTCACAACAAGCAACCTGTGACAAAAGTCCCTCTACTTCTGAAAATGATGAGTCAGACACCTTATCGATAGCAGCAGCTCATGGTCCTCCTAGAATCAGAAGGTTTTTTGACTCAATGAACGTAGTCAGAGGAATGCTGTTGAATGTCTTGCTTGAGTTGTGAATGCAACTGGTTCACCACTGATGGTCACAGGCAATATGTATTGGAAGAGATTTCTGAATGTTCTTCACCCAGCATACACCCCTCCAACCAGACATGATTTATCTACTCATTTGCTGGATGCAGAGTTCAACAGAGTTCACGTGAAGGTCAAGCAAATCATAGAGAAAGCAGACTGTATTGCAATCATATCTGATGGGTGGTTGAATGTTCGTGGGCAAGGAATAATTAACTACATCATCTCCACCCATCAACCAGTATTCTACAAGAACACAGACACAAGGGACAACAGACACACCGGTCTATACATTGCAGATGAGCTGATGGCAGTCATCAATAACCTTGGACCACAGAAGGTATTTGCACGGGTGACAGACAATGCTGCGAACATGAAGGCTGCTTGGTCTAAAGTGGAGGAGTCCTACCCTCACATCACACCCATTGGCTGTGCTGCTCATGMATTGAATCTGCTCCTCAAGGACATCATGGCACTGAAAACAATGGATACACTCTACAAGAGAGCCAATGAAAGGGTTAGGTATGTGAAGGGTCATCAAATTGTAGCAGCATCTACCTCACAAAGCAAAGTGAGAAGAATAAGAGCACCACATTGTAGCTGCCCAGCAACACCCATTGGGGTGGTGCTGTCATAATGTTTGACAGTCTCCTGGAGGGGAAGGAGCCTCTCCAAGAAATGGCCATATAACAGTCTGCTGATCAAGAGGATCCACCTGGATGATGTATTTTGGGAGAGAGTGGTAAGCAGCTTGAAACTCCTGAAACCTATAGCAGTAGCCATTGCACGGATTGAGGGAGACAATGCCATCCTGTCTGATGTTCAGACTCTGCTTGCAGATGTAAGAGAAGAAATCCGTACTGCCCTGCCCACTTCACTGTTTCTCCAAGCAGAGGAAATTGCATTTCTGAAATGCATCAAAAAGCATGAAGACTTCTGCCTGAAGCCCATACAGCGTACATGTTGAACCCCAAGTATGCTGGCAAGAACATCCTGTCTGGTGCAGAGATCAACAAAGCCTATGGTGTCATCACTACCGTGTCTCGCCACCTTGGCCTGGATGAGGGCAAGGTTCTTGGCAGTCTCGCGAAGTACACTTCCAAGCAAGGGYTTTGGGATGGAGATGCAATATGGCAGTCGTGCCAACATATCTCATCAGCCACCTGGTGGAAGGGACTTTGTGGATCTGAAGCTCTTTCCCCTGTTGCCTCCATCATTCTCCAAATCCCACCAACATCAGCCACCCCAGAACGCAACTGGTCCTTGTTTGGGAACAAACACACCAAAGCACGCAATAGGTTGACCAATACAAGGGTTGAACAGTTGGTGGCCATCCGGGCAAATTTGAGGCTTTTTAAGCCTGACAACGAGCCATCCTCAACAAGGTTGGAAAGTGACAGTGRAGATGCCTCAGAGTCTGATGTTCAAGAGGTGGCCATTGAGGAGGTCCAGGGAGAAGACATGGAAGCCTGAGAGGAAGACAACCAAAGCTTTAGTTTCTAGACTATCATTTTACAGATGTATGTCGAAAATGTTTTTGGGAGATGCGATGGATCATTCAATATTCCCTTTCTTTTGTTGTCCAGTGAAATCATCCCATGTGAAGAGTCAATTCATTTAATTAAAGTTCAATTTGTAACTAAAGTAATTTTTATTTCTATTGGAAGGATTTAATCATTTGCAATTATGTCTACTTATGATAAGGTAAAAGGTTTATGTTTGTCTCCATATGATATGGTAAATATGTCCAATGCAAAAAACATCCACATTTAAATGGTGTTAATCATTTGCATATATTTCCGTTAATTCCCGTATATTCCCATTAATTTCCATATATTCCCGTTAATTCCCACGGAAAGTTTCCACCTCTGAATACTCCCCAAAATGTGCAACCCTAGTCATGACTATTTGTCATAGAAAAAGATTCAATGCTGTTGTGGAATAAACTATTACAAGAGTTAAGRCTATAATTCGAAGTAGTTTAATGTGTCCACTATAATATACAAATGTCATGATGTTGGCCTGTGGGTAAGGTTTATGACCCCCCCCCCCCATAAATACCTTTCTCCCTTCCCTCTCTCTTGACTCTACAGAGGGACTCTTGAATAGCCTTTGTTAAACAGAGAGTCTGGGAACATCAAACAAGTGGAGGGAAAGGAACCATAGTTCGGTAATAGAACCAGTTGAAAATATGCATTGGTACTTAATGAATATGATGTCAGTTCGGTTGTCATCTGAGACATTATGACTGATGACAGGACGACCTAAACTGTATCTGGGAAAGTCTACACATTATAGTTATCAGATCCACATGGAATTGTTGTGCAATTCAAATGTTTAAATATAAAATTATTGGTGAAGAGATTAAATGTAATTTTAGCTTCCAAATGAGAGATTTGGGTTTTCATAAGGTTAGGGCTCTGCTCAATCAGTGGCCCGCCCCTGTGAAGAGACATGGGCTGTAGACTGTGAAACACGCCCTTCTCCCTCCACTATATAAGCCCTTGACGAAAATGTAACCTCCTGTTCCGRGTACATTAGGATGACGATCCGATGTCAGAAGGGTTCAGATAATAACTACAGAACGAAGCCAACCTCAGCGTGAGCTTTAGTTGCGAATGGTATGAACTTTGAACTCTTATTCGCTACAGAAGTGATACCTCCTAGCCGTTGAGTTAGCAGCGGCCGCTGTAAACTGGGCTAGGAGAGGACAGACAGAGTATCCCGTCTACCACACAACGACGACACTACAACGTTTCCCGTTCACCACCAGAGACACTCTTCAAAGGACGAAGGACTCTGTTGGRCAACACGGGCTTCCATCTACCACCAACCGATTGAAGCGCAGCTCAGAGTGAATATTTATTGCATTTTCCTTTTCCAAATGGGCGGTAATTTAAGTTGCATAAGATTCTGTATTTACAATAGAGTAGCTGCCTACGGCCCGATAGAGACATCGCTTCTCCCTTTGTTCTTCAGTCTTCCCGCTCTTTCACTCAAACCCAGCCCCCTTTTCTTCGTGTAACCAGCTGTCATATCTGTTCCGTCCGCTAAGGACGTTTTCCTTTATGACAATTTGTAATCAATGTATTATCTTTTCGATATATGTAATTCTGTGTGATTAGTTAGGTATTTAGTAAAAAATAATGAAACCCATTTTTGTATTGCTGATTTAACTTGTTAGCTAGGGTTCGTGAAGATAACCAAGAATTTACCACTTTCAGATGAGACTGAATAAGGTGCCGATTAAATATTGACTGCTAATTGACGTAAAAGATTACCAGGTCTTTAAGAGTTTATTTGGAAGATAACAGCTCTATAAACATTATTTCGTGGTGCCTCCACTTTCTAGTTAATTATCTACCTGATTAGCTGCATCAGGTATTATTAATTTACTGAGAAATGATTTTATAGAATAGCAGGTCATATCACTTAATCTGGCATAGTTAACAACACGACACAAATTACCTTTATAACATAGGAGAACGGTAGGCTATATGTAAAAATTATTGGAAACCTTTTCAATAGATAAGATGAGGCAACACTCTTCATTCAACACATGATTGGCTAAGGGCCCGTGCTCCGGCGCACCACACTTTAATGTTGTCAGGTTTGATTGGTTCTGGCTTTAATAACATCATGTCTTAATTCCCCAGCCTGTCTGAGACAGAAGGTTAATGTGAAATGCCTCCCGGCCAGACCTTCATCACCCAGAGTAGTACATCTCAGAAACAGCCCTCGTCATCATTAATACTCTCTGCTCGATAACATGATCTTCCCATCTCCCGTCTCTCACTTCTCGGAATGATGAAGAGCAAGTGGGAAGAAAGGAGCACTGCTCCAGGGCTTTTGGGAATGCTGGCAAATGGGAAGTGGATGGATAGAGAGAGAGAGGGGATAGGGGAGAGAGAGGGAGAGAGAGAGAGACAGGGAGAGAAAATGGGGGAGAAAGAGAAATGGAGAGAGAAATAGAGGAATGATAAAGGAGTGAGAATTTCACCATCACTTCTAATATCTCTCTCTCTCTGTGTGTGTGTGTGTGTGTGTGTGTGTACGTGTGTGTGTGCGTACGTGTGTGTGTGTGCGTACGTGCGCGTGCGCAAGCATGAGTGACTCCACTTTCAGTCCTACATTGCACCAACCACTGACATCCCTACATACTCCTACTGCAGCAAGTCCAAAGAGCAGTTTATTAGGGCTCTAAACATTCTGTTCAGGCCTACGCTAATCCTATGTGTAACATTATAAGCACTGACCTTGGGTGAGATTGGGCATGCTATTACTGTACGATCTTCGACTGCTTCAGGGATCACATACAGTGAGTCTGTTGAAGGGCACACATTAAGTCACATAATGTGTAATGTAACATTTATGAAGCCACCTTGTCTGGTGAAGAGCCCATTATATTCTTTTTTTGCTTATAATCTTTTGCTGAAGTGAAGAAACAGACTGATCCCACTGGTTGAACCACTGTTTTTTCCATGTAATTTCAACAAAAATAATTCTGTGATGACATTGAATCAACATGGAAAACTGATTGGATTTGACTTTGGATCTGTCTTTTTATCATCTACCTTTTAACCTTAATCCAATGACATGTTGAAATGTTTTGTTGATTTCACGTTCAATTCAGATTATTTGACAACTCAACCAAGTATAAATCAAAACTAGACGTTGAACTGACGTCTGTGACCAGCGGGATGCCTGAAGCATACTGTAACCTCAAAAGATGATGTGCATGGTATGGTACGGCAATGATTTATGCCTGCAATTATACAGCTGATGCAACATCACCTTTCTGTCACCAATGCATTCAGACACACACGCAAGCGCACCATAATTATTTTTCATTAAAAAAGTCCCTCWTTTCCCAAGCTTGTCAATTACATGTGCTGTACAACTTTCTTCTCTCCCTCTCCCTGCCCCTCTCCCTCTACCTCTACAGTTTAACATTAGCATAATGTGTGTGGGGTGGGGGGGGGGGGCATGTCTTGGCATTTGGCCATTGGTCTGTGTTTGTCTGTGTTAACTTTAAATTATCCCATTTAAAAGATCTGTGACCAGGCTAACAAATGTTGACAAAGCCTCCAACAGTCTCCCTGTAGGAAGTCCATCAGCCACCCTCTGTGACATCAGAGGCTCAGAACCTGGTCCYACTGCACTGCGGTGCTGGTCACCGAAAACTTAACCTCTGCCTTTTCAGCAGAGTGCCCTGGCCACACGGCTCTTTAAATCCACCTGGAGAGGGCAACTGAGAACAATGCAGCTTTCAGCTTTACTCGGCTGCAGCAAGTTGCCTTCTGGGTCTATGTCTGGGTGGGTTTGATCTAAAGCAGAATGTCTGAACCCAACAGGACTGAGAGGAGGTTAAAGAGCTCACTATACTGTATGTACAGCCTCTTTGCAGCAGATTGGCCAGACCAGACCAGGCACTATCCTGCTCAGATCTGAGGTTTGTACTGTGTGTATGGTACTTAGGACCCTGTTCAGTCAAATCTGGGATTTTCTGTTGTAAGACGAAAATTCTACTTATCACCGGTAAGGATTGATTAGAGCTCCAACTGACTAGTAATACATTATAGGGAAAGAACTCAGAAGCATATGTACATCAGAATAGGAAGAGAAATAGCAGAAGGGAATTTTGTGAATTTTCATCTTAGCTGTTAGTGATAGTAATTTTCTGTCTGCTTTAATATATTGGATTTTTTTCTCCTCAATTATAGGCTGTTTAAGGCAGCTAGGGGAGTCTGGCCATGCTGTAATGATTATGCCTGACTGTGTGTGTGTGCGTGTGTGGTGTATGAGAAGTGTGACAACAGCACCTAGAAGCAGTTGCAAATGTTACCATTTAAATAGCACAACATGAGAAAACTGACTAGGGAGAGAAGCAAAAGAGAGAGGCAGAGAATGGAAGACGTGTGTGTGTGTGTGTGTGTGTGTGTGTGTGTGTGTGTGTTGCGCTGCGCTGCGCTGCGCTGCGCTGCGTGATGGAAAGGCAGTGTCTAGCAGCTGCATCTTAAAAGGACCACTTTAAACTGAGTGACATTCAAGCATATGTGCAACTATGTAATAAGACGTAGAGTCATTTGATCAGTAATAATGACTATAGTGTACCAGAGCAGAGGGATGTTGTGTTGTTATCATAATACAGTGTTGTGTGGTTTATAGAATGATAGTCATACCGTATTGTGGTAGTGTAGTTTGGAGCTGAGTAGGGGTGTACTCTAGAGAAGTCCAGACAGTACAACAGAGCTCTGAGTTCACCAAGGTCTAGCCTCTTAAGCTRAGAGAGCAGGAAGATGTCTTACGCACGAGTACTTCTACAATATTTTAGCCTGAAAACCAATTTGGCAGTTAAGCATCGCTTACGCAGCCTCCTTCAAGGCCAACCAGCTGTATGGGTTTAAAACGATGCCAGCTTAAGGCATGAAACATCCAAAGCGTGTTTTCATAAACTCAGCATTTTCCCTTCGACCAAGAATATTCAGCGTCATGCATACGAAATGAAAAATATCTTAGTAGAGGAAAAGAGGGGTTGTGCCATTCTGGGGTTGCTATGTGATGACTGGCTTGAGATGATGATTAGAAAAAGGACATTTTCTCTCATTGACCAAAATGTTATCTGTAACAGTATCCATGTGATGACAGCCTCAAGCGTTCAGACAAGGCTACATTTACTGTAAGTCTACTTTGCAAGGCAATGAGTCAGGGTTGGCACCAGCTCATGTAATAAGATCAACATTCCTTGGCAAATTTGTATTTTCTCTTTCATAAAGTTGAACTGGGGTTGGTTTGGATGAAATACAGGCAGTGGCGTCATGCACATAGGGGGCACAAAGGGACGTGCCCTCTCAGATTTGTACAGTAAAAAAAAAATATGATGTTGAATTAATTACAAAACGTAATTTTTAAGCCTGCGTTTTATCATAATTATTTATAAGATCTGTCAGTGGTATTTTGCAGAGGGGGCAAACTGACTGGACCAGGCAAAGAGTGTCCCCCCTATTCTCCCTAGTAAGTGGTTCCTTCCAAGGTGCACGGAGAAAATAAATGCCTAGGCAGGATGCCAGATATTCTAGTGCATTGTCAGTGGAGGAGGAGAGAGAGTGTAGTGATACACCGAGTGGTTGATTTGACTTTAGCTGCCAGTGATGAATTTGATCAAGTTATGTAGCCTATTGATTCCTTCTTGATGAATAAATAAAACAAATATGTTTTTGTTGTTTCTCTGTAATACTAGCCACCCAGCAATTTTATGAAGTTAGCTTTAGCTAGCCAGCTAGATAGGTTCCCAGTCTTCCCAAACTCATAACTAGCTACTAAGCCATGTCAGACTATCAATCAAGTTATAGAAGCTTGTCTAGCTATCTTAGCTGTCAAGGTTGCTAGACTTTACTAAATGTACTGAATAAGACATAGAATTATGGCTCTAGATTGTAGGAAAAAGCTATTTCAGGTGTTTGAAAAATGCTAAATTCTCCAACTCTACAAGCCTCTATCTGAGTTTTCCTTCTCCCCCTTCTCTCTCTCTCACTCATGTTTTCAATTGGCCTTCGATTCACGAGGTAAATAAGTTGAATTGTGCCAATAAAGGATGTTTTAAATTCTCTCACACATACCAAATAAGGTACACCGAAGAAGAGCATTGGCGTGCTCTGCAGTGATCGTTTAAGAGCAGAGGCAATCTCCAGGTGCTTGTAAGATGGCCGTTATTGTTCCATAAAGCTTGACAGAGCCTCTCCATCACCTGCCAAAGCAGCCCGGGACACAACCACTCATGTGTGCCATGGATGTCTATCGATTGGCTACTGTGGAGGGGTGGGTAGGGGCTTCTATGGTCTGGGGCTTGTAGAGAGATCAGCAGGGGGGTACTGAGGCGGTACAGATAGCGGTCAACACCAATCAGCATCAGAGCTTCAGCCGAGCTCTCAGCCATTATGGATCAATCCATATTAGCGGATTAAAGCACAGCAGTAAACTAACAGTTACTTATCTAACTAACAACATGTACACTGTTTATTTCCAATGTACATTAAAATAAGGACAATGGACTCACAAAAACATATCTGACCAGGAAAATATGACCCATGTTGAAAGATGCATAAAAAGTTATGATTGAAGACTGGCGCACTCAAACGTAACAACAAAGCTCAACATTAACCCTCATTAACCCTACACTGTAAAGCCTAATTCAGAAACAGATAAACAATGCACAACAAGAAGAGGTCAGAGAGGTCAGAGTGTCTGTAAAAGCTTTGCTCAGAGCTTCAAGCTGATCCTACAAGGCATTAAAAAGAGCTGCTAAAAAGGTTCCAATCGGTTTTGAGCACCCAGGGAAAATTAAAGATCTATTGGGTCAATTCAGGGATGCAAGCTCATGTGAGACACATTGGTGGAGAGTGGATGGAGAATGGCCAAACGTGTCAGTCGATGTTATAACAGAGAAAAGACTAATGTGGAAAATTGCTGTAGTTCAAAAACCCAGCTCTCGCTTTCCACAAAGACTAATGTGTAGAGACTTGAACCCAAACGTTGAAATGGCCCCACAGCATGATGCACCACAACCAAGGCATCACAGTGGATCACAACACTCCTATCTCAGCCAGGGGTAACATTGAGGGGAAACATGCCGGGACCAATTTCCAAACCTTATTTTGAAATGTATGTTTTTGAGCTGAATTCCCATGAATTTTTACAGTGATGAGTTCTCGGAGGGATATTTTTCTCATTAACCCCTGAACTCAGTACTGACAATAAGATGATGACTAAGACACATAGTGTGTTATAAAGTGGATGAAGACATTCTTGGATTGCTGGATAAGACGAGTGACAAAACTGACATTATTACCAGAAARAATTGCTACATAAGACAATGTCTCTAGTCAAGAATCCACAAAACGAATGTGTTTTGAAAAGGCAAAAGTCACCCCTGTCATACTCAGCTTTATCTCCACTTTCGCAATGAGGACATACAAGCCCAGAGAAATATAATGACTAGAACGGGCATAGCCAGTCCATCCATTACGGCACTTGAATGGGAAAGCCCAATCTAGAGATTATATTTCTATGTACAAACCATCAGGAAATGCTGACATCATGTAGTGTTAGGTTGCATTATGAATAGGTTAAACCACAGCACCCCATACCACATCAGACAGTGGTGGCATTTACTGTCCTGTCCTTTCAATTAGGGTTACAGTCACACTTGCATAGCAGATATGTCTCACTGAGATTTTTATATAGCATGGGCCTCATACACGATGAGCTTCATATTACACGAGCCCACATGAGCCTCACATTGCATAAGYATCAAGTATAGCCATGACTGGATGAATGTTCCACTGCACATTGACCTTCTAATACTCATATAACAGCATAATGAGGGGATGAGAAAGTATGTTGGCAAATTAAATGGTTTACCTTTTGAGGAGGGAAGTAGAAGCAATGGAGGTCCACAGCAAGACATGGCTCAATTAGAGCTAATGAAAGATGTGTTCCCTGTGTTCCCTAGGTGTTTATCTAATAAATGTCTCAGAGATGTTGAGTTACTGATGTAGGAAATAACAGGAGATGTCATTTCCGATGACTCCTGAAATAAACTATACCCTTGTGGATTAAAGTAATTTGATTAWATTCACAACACACACACACACACATACAAAATATCAACAAATGGTAGACAACAGCAGAATGGATGTTGTGYGGCATGAATTCAGACAAATGATCAGTAGAGATGTAACATTTGGAGTCCCACTGGCAATACAACTCACTAAATGGGCCTAATTGTTGGCCGCAGGAGGCAGTTTTAGATAGCTTGTCACTTCTTTGTATTTCCCAGGCTTTTATTTTCCTTCCATTTCTGTCAGATAGCCACAGACAGCTTGTTGGTGAGGAGACAGTGTTGCTGTCTGTAATTGGGCTTGTGATGTAAGCTGTCAGTTCAATGTGTCGCCAGGGAAGGGGACGAGNTGTGTGTGTGTGTGTGTGTGTGTGTGTGTGTGTGTGTGTGTGTGTGTGTGTCTTGTTTTCAGGCTGAGGACAAACCTCCACGCATGACCTGGGTTAGCCCTTCTGCCCGTCACCTGCCTGACCCCAGAGTGGCATGGTACGTGTGGGTGAGGCTAGGGCAAGAGAGAGAGCATAGCGTGATAAACACCCTTTTACAGATTATCGTGAAATAGACACACATTTTCTTCATAACGCATACATGTCCAGTAGGCCTACATCCTTCATAAAGAATTCCAATTTGTTGGTACTAACTTGAGCTAGACAGCTAATGTTAGCTAAGCTAGGGGTTAAGGTTACTGGTTAAGGTTAGGGTTAAGTTTAGGGTAAGGGGTAGGGGTTTTAAGGTTAGGTAACATAATAGCTAAGTAGTTAAAGGGTTAGGGTTAGCTAACATGCTAGCTAAGTATTCAAAAAGTAGTAAGCAGTTGCTAAGTTGCTAATTAGCTAAAATGCTAAAGTTGTCCATCATAATTTGAAAATGCAATGTTTGGTTTGCTAGACCTTTGCGTTATACCCCCCTGACCAACCTCCCATCTATCGTTTCTGTTTCAGTCAGAATCACTAATGGCTCCTTAATATGTCGCTAGAAGTCGCTAGATTACGTTTTGTCGCAATGAGGTCACAGCACCAATTTGCCTTACTGCGCACAACTGCGGTCCCAGACGTAGTGTTTTTGCCCCCTTGTCCTTCTCTGCCTATATATGCTGCGTTGCTGTGGCTTCTGCTGCACAGCTTCTCCCACTCTCGTGTGCAACATTATTGAATGGGAAAAGTCGCTAAATGCTATCAAAACCAAAGAAACTCCCCGAAGGCAGCCTCAAATGTAGCTGAATTTGTCGCTAGCCTCTTTTTGGACTGTCTCTTATACACATCTAGATGTGTATAAGAGACAGGGTGACGCTTTGCGCTCTTTGACCCTGTCAGACTGCTCCCCCCCTCAGATTTCATACTGGCCAATATTTTAAATAGTACTGTAGAGCAGCCAATGAGCAATCCCAGTCACAGGTCACCTAGCGGGGATGCTAAAAAAAGCTTCCTGAAACAGATTCTGTAACAGAGGAACTGTCCATGATTGCCGTTTCAGACCATGCATTTAAAAAACGAGTACACATCAGTGTACAGCAGGGGTGGGCAACAGGTGGCCCGCGAGCCAAAACCGGTTCGCACGTGTTGTTTTTGCTAACTAAAGTGTATGTGGGGTGGGGGTTCTTTTTTGGTAAAAAACAGGAATTCAGTTAAAAATGAGTTTCATTTACAAAATCCGTTCACCAAGTATTCCCAGGAATAAAAAAAGAGACGTAATCGTGTCTCAATGTAATCAAGATATGATTGTTATTTTGAAATATAGTTATTTTCAATTTGACGTGTACACATTATTAAAGTTATGTTCCAGACCCCCGATTATCCGCTCCGACCAAAATCGTCCCACGACTGAATCTTGTTGCCACCCTTGGTGTACACTGTACATCATCATAGTGTAACAATTTGTGCCCTTGATAACAGGCTTACCTAGAAACATGAATATACAGAAGCTYCTCCATGGTTTCGACCCTGCACAGTGAGGGGGCAGTCAGTGTGTCTGTGGCCTGGGCCATCGCGCTATATCACCCYCTTTGCTCTCCCTCCCCCTATTTACTCTTTTTAACCACTCTCTCCCTTCCTCTCCTCTCTGTCTCCCCCCTTCATCTCCACTCCCTCTCTCAATGTAATGTGTGGTGAGTGCAGTTGGGGGGACCCTGGCTCCCTCTCCCCTCCTCCCCCCTCCCAGTCTATGGGGGTGGGTACTGGTCGTGGGCCCTGGCTACCTCTCTGTCTAGCAGGCGAGCCGGCCGGCTTCATTACTGCTCTGGAACCAGCTGTGTGTTCTGGGTAAACAAGCCCGGGATCTGACCTCACATCATTAATCCCTCTGCAGTATCGCCCCATGCCTCCATGCCGCCCTCTCTTTCTCTCTTTCTATTGCTCGGTAGCTTTCTCAACTCTCTCGCTGTATCTCTCTCTTTCTTACCCTCGCTCTCTCTRTCAATTCAAATTTGAGGTGCTTTATTGGCATGTTATGCATTATGAAAATGCTCCAACATCTCATTCCAAAATCCTGGGCATTAATATGGAGTTGGTCCCCCCTTTGCTGCTATACAGCCTCCACTCTTCTGAGAAGGCTTTCCATTWTCCCCAGTGGCGCAGCGGTCTAAGGCACTGCATCTCAGTGCTAGAGGCGTCACTACAGACACCCTGGTTCGAATCCAGGCTGTATCACAACCGGCTGTGATTGGGAGTCCCATAGGGCGGCGCACATCTGGGTTTGGCCAATGTAGGCTGTCATTGTAAATAATAATTTGTTCTTAACTGATTTGCCTAGTTAAATAAAGGTTAAATAAAWWAAAAAAWTGATATTGGAACATTGCTGCGGGGAGTTCCATTCAGCCACAAGAGCATTAGTGAGGTCGGGCACTGATGTAGGGCAATTAGGCCTGGCTCATAGGCTGCGTTCCATTTCATCCCAAAGGTGTTCGATGGGGTTGAAGTCAGGCCACTATACAGGCCAGTCAAGTTCTTCCACACCAATCTAAACAAACAATTTTGGTATGGACCTCGCTTTGTGCACGGGGGTTTTGTCATGCTGAAACAGGAAAGGGCCTTCCCCAAACTGTTGCTACAAAGTTGTAAACACAGAATCGTCTAGAATGTCATTGTCTGCTGTAGCATTAAGATTTCCCTTCACTGGATCTAAGGGGCCTAGCCCGAACCATGAAAAACAGCCCCAGACTATTTTTCCTCATCCACCAAACTTTACAGTTGGCACTATGCATTCGGGCAGGTAGCGTTCTCCTGGCATCCGCCTAACCCAGATTCGTCTGTCAGACTGCCAGATGGTGAAGCGCGATTCATCACTCCAGAGAACGYGTTTCCACTGCTCCAGAGTCCAATGGTGGTGAGCTTTACACCATGCCAGCCGACGCTTGGAATTGCACATGGTGATCTTAGGCTTGTGTGCGGCTGCTTGGCCATGGAAACCCATTTCATGAAGCTTCTGACGAACAGTTCTTGAGCTGACGTTGCTTCCAGAGCCAGTTTGGAACTCGGTAGGGAGTGTTGCAACCGAGGACAGACGATTTTTACGAGCTACTTCAGCATTCGGCTGTTCCGTTTTGTGAGCTTGTGTGGCCTACCACTTTGCGGCTGAGCAAAGTTGTTGTTCCTAGATGTTTCCACTTCAGCTCTAGCAGGGCAGAAATTTGATGAAACAACTTGTTGGAAAGGTGGAATCCTATGACGGTGCCATGTTGAAAGTCACTGAGCGATTCAGTAAGGCCATTCTACTGCCAATGTTTGTCTATGGAGATTACATGGCTGTGTGCTCGATTGTATACACCTGTCGGCAATGGATGTGGCTGAAATAGCCAAATCCATTAATTTGAAGGGGTGTCTACATACTTTTGCATATATAGTGTTCATCCTCCTTCTCCCCACAAGCAAAGACAGACATAATCAGGCCTGGATACTGTATCTCAGTTTCTAACTCACCAGGCTAGTAGGTTACATAGCAAAGAACAGAACGCACCTTGACAAGACATGTTGGAGTTTCATCTCTACTAATCATAATTAGCACACACATACAAACACACCTATGCACACACACACACACTGGATAATCTATATCTTAGCTAACTAACAGCAGCCTCAGGTGGGATRGGATGAACTGATGCAGTGGCAGTGGGTCCCTATATTGCCACAAGATTTTTGAAAGCAATTTAAATKAGCTTTAAATTAGTCACAGTCTGGTATTAGTTTGCTGCTGACAGACAGGTGTATGTCAGAGCCTGCGGCTCAAGTTGCTCAATATCACAGACTAAGGACAAGCTAACAGTGGAGCTGACACTTAATGTGAAAGACTGTTGGGAAGACAGCCACAATCCTCTCTCTCGACCATACTGCAACACACAAACACGTGCATGCAAGCACACACACACAATTCCTCTCTCTCTCTCTCATGCACACACATCCCATCTCTTATTCTCTCTCTCAGTCCGACACATCCCGGCTGGTTCACTCCAGGGGTGGTGTGTGTGTGTGTGTGTGTGTGTGTGTGTGTGTGTGTGTGTGTGTGTGTGTGTGTCTTGTTTTCAGGCTGAGGACAAACCTCCACGCATGACCTGGGTTCTGCTGCACAGCTTCTCCCACTCTCGTGTGCAACATTATTGAATGGGAAAAGTCGCTAAATGCTATCAAAACCTTAGAAATCCTTGGTGTCAAAACTCCCCAAAGGCAGCTTGAAAAGTAGCTGAATTTGTCGCTAGCCTCTTTACCAATAAAAGTTACTTGAAGGGTCTGAAAACTTGTTAAATATAGCAACAGTATTGGCAACAATGTGTCTGTAGCGAATTTTGTATAAGTAATTTGTGTCTAATTGTGATAGTGGGTTGGCATGAGTGGAGGAAGCTGTGAGTGGAGGTCAAATGATGTCGATGCAACACGAGACAAGACAAGGAGTTGAGTACACACACACACTTTGGAGTATAGAGCATGCACAGACACACTAACACACATACTTACAGAGACAGACACACACACACACACACACACACGTGCCAACAGAGACACACACACTCACAAGCACACACACTCACACACTCGCAGTCACACACACACACACAAACGCTCACACTCACGCACGCACGCACACACACCATAGATCAGATCAATCCAGTTATCAACTCAGAGAGAGAGAGAGAGAGAGAGAGCAGTCCAACAAACAGATCAAATGAGAGAGGGGTTAGAAGAAGAAAAAGGTGTAATGCAGTTTTGAAGGGAAGACATGAGTGTTTGAGAATCAACTGCCAAGCCTATCAGACTCAAGGGGGTCTCAGGGGAGAGGGAGAATGCTCCAAACCTCATGAGCGCCACGCTGGTAAAAGGGGAATTCACAGAAAGCGGTGAAAACTCCACAGGCAACAAGAAGAAAGGAAGAGTTCAAACACAACACTATCAAAAATTAAACATACTTCTCTGATCCTGAGAGAATCTCCGAAAGAGAGTGTTACTCATCAACTTTGAATTATACCACAGATACAACAGATCGCTGGTGTGGAAGGAAAAGATAGTGAGTAAACCTTGTGAGTGACAGACTTGTGAGGTCCCTAGTTAACAAACACCTGCATATGAAACTAATGTCAGTGTGCTGCTGACAGTGTAGCTTCCTCCACTGTCCCTGTCCCATACCGAGCTCAATCTAGTGATCCTCTGCTCACAAACACATGTGACCGCCCTCCTTGACAACGTACCAACCGATTGAGCTATACAAAAAGATCCAATTGGATAATACCATCGGCGCCATTTAAAGATAGCTGTGGAGTGAGCTTACAGTACGTTCTTAACTCCTTTACACGTACCCTTTTCACATGACTGAGCCAAGCCTAGCTGAACTGTGTCGGCCTGTTTACGGATCCACCATAGTTGCTTGAACAGTGCTGGAAAGGACAATATGTGAGGAACATATCCAAGCTAGTACAGACAGCCAGGGTCTGAGAGTTCTAAGGGTGAAGGCAAAACAACTTTCTTCCATGGGCATCAGAGAGCTGAATTAATATGCTGCTAGTTTCTGTCTGATTCAAATTGTAAATAAAGTGCTGTTGATTACAGTATATGGATCCTAACTTGTACTTTTGCGTCACAAGGCAAATATTGCTTTTACTCACCCCAATAACCTAGGTAACCATTTTTGATTGATACGGGCCCAGAGTCAATATCATCACATTGCTTTCTGCAAGTATGTTTGATAGTTTCTTTCTGTAAGAGTGGRCTTTTGCTTGAGACTATGTTTGCTGCAATTTGAAAATGTTCTGCATAATATTTACAAAATTGTTCCAACTGTTTATACTAGTGTTTCCAATTTATTAGGTGGCAAATATGTTTAACAAATTGCTTTTGGCACCGTCGACAAAGGCTGACATTCTAAAAAGTATCTTCATTATCAACAAAAAGCAATTTACTTTCTATCAGGACCCTTAAATTTACAAGGACTTCAAACTCTTGTGCAAAAGAGGCTTTGTGCAAGAGAACTACAACTCCGTTCATACGRCTTTGGATGGCTGTAGTCATCTCGTCAATGGATGTGTGATGATGCGGTCAGTCCGTCTAGCAGAGGGTACGGGAGCTACCTGGCAATACCATTCCCTTTAATTGAGTGCTCGGAGAAGTCGATGCATTTTTTTCCAGCACTGCCACTGAGGTTAAGCAATGTACCACATTACAAGGATCGATATCTTGGGGTTGGCCAAGCGCAAAAAAAATACATCAACCCTATTTACTGAGTATATCCTAGTGGCGGCCATTACTMCGGACAGGGAGGGCTAACGTTATATGGAGGGGGTGATATATCGCAGGTGATGATCGATGACAATATGGCCGCCGCTATAATGCCTGATGGAGTGTGATGGTGGGCTTTGGCTCGCTCTTCAGTACCTGTGAAAAATGTGGCAATCTCTCCATCAGAGCCAACTATTAGATCCTGCATTGATTGTTTGAGGAGTGCTATCAGAATGATGGGACAGGCAGAGAGAAGGCCATAGGTCTGAATGTGGCGTAGTCAGTCGAAACCAAAACAAGTTCAATAGGCCATTATCAGCCTTAGCCAAGCCTTAAACAAAACAAGAAATTATACATAAGATGAATGCCCTTGGCACAGCAAAAGTCACCCATCTCATTTAGGCTTGTATGTAAGATCCCTCACCTCTATTTCCAGTATTCATATGGGCATCATCCACATGGMAATCATATAGAAATGTACATGTCAACTCCCTCACTCTCTTTTGAAACCATCGAGCACACAACATTCTGAGACCATGTTTCTTAGAACTTGGTGAGAGCGAGGTTGTCCTATGGTTATTTTGCATACAACCTTCCCCCAACTTTCTGGGAATGGTGAAGGATAGATGCTTGGCTTTGGAACATTCTCAGCACATTTAAGGAACAAAAAAAGCATTATTTTCATTACTTTTAACAGAATGTCTCCTAAAGGTTCAAACATGGTTACATTTAATTTGGATTTTGGAAATGTTCTAGGACTGGTTTGACATTTGGGAATGTTCTCAAATACACTGAACAAAAATATAAACGCAACAGGCAACAATGTCAAAGATTTTACTGAGTTAAAGTTCATGTGTATGGAAATCAGTCAATTGAAATAAATAAATTAGGTCCTAATCTATGGATTTCACCAGACTAGGAATAAAGATATGCATCTGTTGGTCACAGATACCTTAAAAAAAAGTTAGGGGCGTGGATCAGAAAACCAGTCAGTATCTGGTGTGACCACCATTTGCCTCATGCAGCGCAACACATCTCCTTCGCTTAGAGTTGATAAGGCTGTTGATTGTGGCCTGTGGAATGTTGTCCCACTCCTCTTCAATGGCTGTGCGAAGTTGCTGGACATTGGCGGGAACTGGAACACGCTGTCGTACACTTCGATCCAGAGCATCCAAAACATGCTCAATGGGTGACATGTCTGGTGAGTATGAAGGACATGGAAGAACTGGGACATTTTTCAGCTTCCAGGAATTGTGTACAGATCCTTGCGACATGGGGCCCTTGCATTGTCATGCTAATAACATGATGTGAAGGCGGAGGATGAATGGCACGACAATGGGCCTCAGGATCTTGTCATGGTATCTCTTTGCATTCAAATTGCCATTGCTAAAATGCAATTGTGTTCGTTGTCTGTAGTTTATTCCTGCCCGTACCATAACCCCATCACCACCATGGAACACTCTGTTCACAATGTTGACATTAGCAAACCGCTTGCCATCACAACACCATACACGCTGTCTGCCATCTGCCCGGTACAGTTGAAACTGGGATTCATCCGTGAAAAACACACTTGTCCAGTGTGCCAGTGGCCATCAAAGGAGAGCATTTGCCGACTGAAGTCGTTTACTAAACTGGAGTCAGGTCAAGGCCCTGGTGAGGACGTCGATCAAGCAGATGAGCTTCCCTGAGACGAGTTTCTGACAGTTTGTGTAGAAATTATTCAGTTGTGCAAACGAAGCCGGATGTGGAGGTCCTAGGCTGGCGTGGTTACATGTGGTCTGCGGTCATATTTTCAAGCATGGTGGTGGCTGCATCATGTTGTGGGTATGCTTATCATTGGCAAGGACTAGGGATTTTTTTAGGGTAAAAAGAATCGGAATAGAGCTTAGCGCAGGCAAAATCCTAGAGGAAAACCTGGTTCAGTCTGCTTTCCAACAGATACTGTGTAGTGTCTTTGGCATCATTAAATTGAAGACTGTTATTTTATCAAATAAATTCTCTGTAATTATTATTATGTGATTAAACCAATCATGTAAATGTAATTAACTAGGAAGTCGGGGCACCAAGGAAAATCTTCAGATTACAAAGTTATAATATCAGATATTTTAATATCTGACCAATTAGTCTTCTAATTAATTAATCATAACTTACCTCACGTTAGTCTCATTCCAAACATCGAAAGTTGTTGGTTATCTGCACAAACCCAGTCTTTGCTATGAATCATCCATACATCAATTGTCTTAATCATTTATTTACTAACTAACTAAATAATCACAGAAATGCATAAACAAACGACAATATATATGGTTACAAGGAAATGATAGGGGATGTGGGTGTGGACTGAGAAGGTCGGAAAAGACAAGAGACACTACACAGTTGACAATTATAATAATTGAAATGCTAATCCTTTGCACATGAACGCTCACTCATTCGGGAATAATTGCAATCAATATATATATTTACGCTCAGTGTATCGTCATGATCTCTGTTGGAATCATACGTCTTTCTGTTGGAAAGTTCATCTGAACTTCTCTTTGCGTCCCTGGAGTCTTTCGTGGTTAGTGAATACTTCAGAGTCCCATTCAGAAATGTTCTTATAGAATAGATGTTTCGGTGGTTGTCGGTCTTCGCATTCCAGGTCGACATAAATTCTAGCTGCAGACTAGTAATTAGTATCGAAGATTTAGTATCGAAGATTTGTTCTTATTCTGTCGGTATTGATAGTCTCAGAGTTGAACCATTTCCACCAGTGTAGCCAATGCTCCATGTGGTTTGGTTAGGAATTCAACAACCGTTACAACCTTAGCTCCCTCAGATGACCAAGGAATGCATGGTCTCTACTCAAACCTTAGCCCTCTCGGTAATCGAGGTACACATGGTCTCAGTGGGCTTCTCCAGGTGGGGTTTATATTCGGAACAGAGCTGTCCCATGACGCCAGATCAATGTCTATGCTCATGGGGCGGGCCAATGAGTCAGTTAAACTTTAAAGGGAATTGGATTCTCTTTCATTAAGCAGTTTAAAATCACATTACATAATTTCACAAATAGTTTMATCTTTACTCATTATTTTTATACAATAAAAACTCATAACGGAGACTCTTGTATAAACAGAGTTATGGTAATGTGGCTGTATTGTCTCTCACGAGGTCACAAACATTACACAAAATGGACCGGTCGTAGCTGGATTCTCCACCGACCGTTTACACATTCTCCAAAACATGGACATTGTTTAATTCTCAAGTTCTGTGATGTAGAATAAGTTCCTTTGTTCTACTGTGAACCTTTYTCTCTCTATACTGCATGAGGGAGAGAGTCTCCTCCAGGAATTTACGACCTGAGATAACAGAACCTGGGTTCTCGCTATACCCAAAGAGGGCCACGTCATGACAAATGGCAGACAAATTCACCTTTCAGGAGGACAATAACCCAAAACACAAGGTCAAATATACACTGGAGTTGCTTACCATGAAGACATTGAATGTTCCTTAGTGGCCTAGTTACAGTTTGGATTTAAATTGGCTTGAAAATCTATGGCAAGACTTAAAATGTCTGTCCAGCAATGATCAACAACCAACTTGACAGAGCTTACATTTGTTTTACTAATAATGTACAAATATTGTACAATCTAGGTGTGCAAAGCTCTTAGATACTTACCCAGAAAGACTCACAGCTGTAATAGCTGCCAAAGATTATTCTAACCTGTATTGGCTCAGGGGTGTTAATACCTAAAATTTCAAAAAACATATTTTCACCTTGTCAATATGGGGTAATGTGTGTAGATGTGTGAGATAAAAAAACATCCACTTAATCCATTTGGAATTCAGTCTGTAACACAACAAAATGTTGAATAAGTCAAGGGGTATGAATACTTTCAGAAGGCACTGTATATTCCATTGTCAGCATCAACAAAACTCTCTCTACCCTCTAGCTTGTTGAGTGTGTTCAGGTGTGCTGGCCACACCCACTAATTGGCCACACCTGATCTTAATGTGTGCTTGTTTTATTTGAAATGAGGTCTGTTTGAATAGAGAACGGGATCGGTGTCCCTTCCACGGGACAGTTGAGCTAACGTAGGCTAATAAGATTTGCATTAGGTTGTAAGTAACAAGAAAATTTCCCAGGACATAGACATATCTGACAATCTAACTGCACTGTCCAATTTTCAGTAGCTATTACAGTGAAATAATACCATACTATTGTTTGAGGAGAGTCCACAATTTGGAACATTAAAAGTTATTAATAGGCCTCCCGGGTGGCGCAGTGGTCTAGGGCACTGCATCGCAGCACCAGCTGCGCCACCAGAGACTCTGGGTTCGCACCCAGGCTCTGTCGCAGCCGGCCGCGACCGGGAGGTCCGTGGGGCGACGCACAATTGGCCTAGCGTCGTCCGGGTTAGGGAGGGTTTGGCCGGTAGGGATATCCTTGTCTCATCGCGCACCAGCGACTCCTGTGGCGTGGCGGGCCGGGCGCAGTGCGCAGTGCGCGCTAACCAAGGGAGCCAGGTGCACGGTGTTTCCTCCGACACATTGGTGCGGCTGGCTTCCGGGTTGGAAGTGTTAAGAAGCAGTGCGGCTTGGTTGGGTTGTGTTTCGGAGGACGCATGGCTTTCGATCTTCGTCTCTCCCGAGCCCGTACGGGAGTTGTAGCGATGAGACAAGATAGTAATTACTAGCAATTGGATACMACRAAAATTGCGGAGAAAAGGGGGTAAAAAATTACAATTAATATTATTAATTAACAAATTAGGCACATTTGCGCAGTCTTGATACAACATTTTGAACAGAAATACAATGGTTCATTGGATCAGTCTAAAACKTTGCACATATACTGCTGCCATCTAGTGGACAAAATCTAAATTGCACCTGTGCTGGAATAATACATTATGGTCTTTCTCTTGCATTTCAAAGATGATGGTACACAAAAAATACAAAAGAACGGTTGKTTTTTTCTTTGTATTATCGTTTACCAGATCTATTGTGTTATATTCTCCTACATTCCTTTCACATTTCCACAAACWGCAAAGTGTTTCCTTTCAAATGGAACCAAGAATATGCATATCCTTGCTTCAGGGACTGAGCTACAGGCAGTTMGATTTGGGTATGTCATTTTTGGAGAAAATGTTAAAAAAAAATTAAGAGGATTTATTAATATGAGTTAAAAAATATGGTATGCTAGCTCTATCCTTGTACACAGTGGACTAATTCCATGGATAGAGAACAGGGTTTGCTTGATTAATGCCTAAGAAATTACCGGTCAGGAAACTCATGGCTTCATTCCCAGAACAAATGAGAAACCAAGAATTTACGTTCCCACAACTTCAAAGGAACCAAATATGCTAGCTGGGATTCTTCTTGCTCTAACATTTGGTAAACACTACAATACATGACGCAGACTTTAGATTTTTTTGTCCACATGAGTAAGAGGGCAGATAAAGTGAGGAAGAGAGAGAGAGGGAGTAAATGTGTGTGAGGGAGAGAGGTAGGTAAATTAGGCTTTATCACCACAGGAGGTTGGTGGTACCTTAATTGGGGAGGAAGGGCTCGTGGTAATGGCTGGAATTAGTAGAATGGTATCAAATAGATGGTTTCCATGTGTTTGATGCCATTCCATTTGCTCCGTTCCAGCAATTATTATGAGACTTCCTCCGTCTGCAGCCTCCACTGTATATCACATACAACACATTGTGAGTATCCAAGATAATATTTCCTATTGAGATGCACAACTTTCCCCCTGTGCTCCTTCCAGCTGTTCATATGAACAGTCATTTATTTTAATAAAGCGAGTGTGATCTCCTGTGGAGAGAGAGATAATGTGGACAGGCAAGGCACATCTGCACCCTAAATAAGAATCCTTGATATTTAACTAGACCCCAGAGGGGACAGCGCAAAGGCAGCCCAAGACTAAGCTGGCCTCAATAACCAGAACATTAATAATCATTCAAATGAGATCCAAAAATGTCCAGACTCCTTTGGTCACTAGGGTACCCTCCTGATTCTTTGTGACCTCTGACCTCACTGATAAAACTCCTGGTTCGTGTTCATTTGGCACCAAACAAAATAGGGAGTGACTTTTGAAGTTGCCTTTCGAACTGTTATTTTCATTGCCTGTTACAAATCATGCTGCAAAATGTTTTATTCATTGCATATCCTAATGAATCCAACCCTGCTAGCTAACTAACAAACTAACTAGCCTAATATTAACCGCATTTCAAGTCCAATACAAGGCCAATRGTAATTAGTTCCCAAAAGGAAAATCACGTATCTTGTCTGGGACCAGGAAGAAACATTGTCTATCTTTCTAAAAAGCACAGCCAGATGAGAGCAGGATCTAAGATAATTATATTTAATAAAAGAGTCTATTGACCGTGCGTCAATCTAAGTAACGTAATAAAATAATCCCCATAAAAATCTGTCAGTTTAAACTAGAGATATCCTTTTTTGCATGAGCTGCATCTCAATCCATTGCATCCGTCTATGTCGGCCTTTTCGCATCTGCGGTGGAAGGCGGCCGAGCTACAGCGCCGTTTGTCAGACCATGAGACAACCCGAAAAATGAAAACGTCTGTACTGTTTAGCAAACCATAACATGACCCCTCTCTGGAAAGATGAGACTCTCACGAACACGATGGTGTTCTCTGTTTTGCTCTACGACCCCCACAAGCCCCACAGGACTCGTCTGAAGTCGGTAACACTGTCTGTAGTGTCCGAACCGTTTGGGCTACACACTAATATGACCCCACAGTGGAAAGGGGAGACTGACGAACACGATTATCCATTTTGCTCTACGACCCCCACATGGGACTTGTCTGAAGGTAATCCATACAAATGAATGGAAGTATGGAGGTAGTTCTGTGCCAATAAAAATAAGGGGTTAAATATGTGTCARATATATTATTATTTCCTGAGGTTTCTTACATCTCCTAGATATAGGACAAACGGTTCAAAAACATATTCCTTATGATTATTTTTTTTACATTTATTAATGGGCTATAACTTTGATACCTAAACGGGTCCTAAAATTCAAAATCCATGGTATGCATGGTATGACCATCTTTAAACAATTAATTAATGAAATATAATTATCTTAGATTAAACATTTTACTGTCTTTTTTGCCATTTATGAACGTGTTATTCAATACGTTTCTGTAGGCTATAGTAGTAGAGGCCAAATTAAATATTTTATTAAATAATTTTGATACCAAAAGGGTCCTAATTCAAAATCTAATATTGATTAAATTGGGATCTTGACAACAAGTTACCATTTTACATTGAATACATAATATTTGCACTCAAGAAAGAAGACACTCGAATTGAAGTCAAAAAACATTTTCTAACTGAAACGTTGGATGATTCTGTGTGGGAGGAGATCAAAAATTGACTAGCATCTGCTTGACGTTCGCCAAGCAGATCTGTCTGGCATTTCAAAAGATGTTCTATGGGAGCGTATCAGTGCTGTTGACATCTTTGCGTCATCAGTGATGATGTTAATCACAGACAGAGAAAGAGAGAGAGACAGACAGACAGGCAGGGTTGTCACATACAGGGATGACTGAGGACGAGCTTGCTTATAACGCAGTTTGTTCTCAGTGCTTTATCAGTCAATCTCTGTTATCTTGTATAGGACAGGCAGCGGGGGTAAGAGGATCTGATAGACCTGTCTGTTTTCAAACTGATTATCAGACAATCTGTTTCCTGACTAGTTATCAGACTTTTTGACTGATAGCCAATCAACAACATTGAATGTGTTATCGGGAAATTTTGCGTGTACAGCTAATACTGCTGGTGGTACGTTTTGTTATGTTATTGTCAGGGCATTTGAAATTGTGTTTCACCACTTTTGTGTGCATTATTCTTGCTGACTCCTTACCAGGTCTCCATCACAAAAGAGGTGTCAACTCAAGCGATCTACCTATTTAAATAAAGGTTAAACAATAAATATGATTGACAATAAACACATTTTTCATTATTTTTCTATTGCTGGGGGTTAGATAGGGTAAAGACAGACAGAAATAGTGGGCTGTTGCCAGAGTAACAGAGAGTGCTCTCGCTGAAAGACAGAAATATCTGAAGACAAATCAGTATGCTGATCACAGCAGCCACACGGTCACCTGATCTGAAAGAAAAATAGAGTTGACTGTCTGTAGCTGTGTAATGTTTCTCGTTGAAAATACAGAGGTCTTATTTTTGACCAAATCACATAATGTGTCATGTTTAACACTGGAAGCTAAAACTGAGGTTGATAGATATGACACGGTACAATAAACCACTCTTTGTCAACTTCTCAGAAGCAAAAAAACATAAAAACTGGTTGTGTAGACCCACATAGCCATTTTGTAACAAAGGTAATTGGAAGGCAGTAGCAACAGACAAATAGGCTTTGCTTTAATTCAGGTTTGCAATTGTCTCACTATCTCATACACCTGGAGACAATGACTTTAGGAAAACAATTTCCTTGCATATATACACTGAGTGTACAAAACATTAGTGTACACACATCCCTTATTCATGTCACTTGTTAAATCCTCTTCAATCAGTGTAGATGAAGGGGAGGAGACAGGTTAAAGAAGGATTTTTAAGCATTGAGACAATTGAGACATGGATTGTGTATGTGTGCCATTCAGAGGGTGAATGGGCAAGACATACTCTCTTTGACAGAGTATGGTAGTACTGTAGGTGCCAGGCGCACCGTTTTGAGTGTGTCAAGAACTGCAGCGCTGGTGTGTTTTTCACGTTCAACAGTTTCCAGTGTGTATCAAGAATGGTCCACAACCCAAAGGACATCCAGCCAACTTGACACAAATGTGGGAAGCATTGGAGTCAACATGGGCCAGCATCCCTGTGGAACGTTTACGACACCTTGCAGAGTCCATGTTCCGACAAACTGAGGCTGTCCTGAGGGCAAAAGGGGGTGCAACTCAATATTAGGAAGGTCGCTCCTCATGTTTTGCACCTCTCATTGCACATGCCATTCCGAAGACGCTTTTATCCAAAGTCGAAATGTTCACATTAGTGGTCCAAGCGTATCGAAACCCACGACCCTGCTGTTGTTAGCACCATGCTATTACAATTGAGCCACACAGGGCCAGCTTATGATAATGTCTGCATTACATCTGCAACCATGCTTATGGAAGTGTTTGAAAGTGCTACTTCAATTGCTTCTGTACCCATGCTTGGTGGTACCGGTATAGCAGTCAGAGAAAGATTAGCCCTGATGTTCATCGCTAATATTTCATTAATGCCTGGCTGGCTAGCATGGTTGGAAGCTGGGTATTGATGTCCCTCTAATGTACACTGGCGTGGTGAGGGGTGCCAGGCTAATGGGATCCCAACATCGGATTTGATAGGAGGGGGAGCTTGACCTGTGCCAGAGAAGCGAGCGGTACACAAACAAACGGGCTAACAAATGACCGGCTCATTAGTGAGACCCAGAGTGGGACCGTGACTCACACACACACACACACACACACACACACACCACACACACACACACACACACACACACACGCACACGCAACACCACACACACACACACACACACACACACACACACACACACACACACACCACAGGCTTTGTACACCAGGAAAAAGGGGAGCACACAGAGGAGCCCCAGGAAAATCACAAGCTCTGTTCAATTGACTACTTAACACGTCCAGAGTAGACTAGGGAGCTAGCCTAGCACTGTGCTGTGCCTTGGATGATACCACTCTATAGAATATAAGAGAGCCTTTGCAAACAACACTTGCAAGCTGGTTCATCTGAACTTAAACAAGGCTAACTGGCTCAGCTGGAGCATTAGCATTGATTTCTTTGAATCTGGCTGTGAAACCCCTAGCCCCCAGGTGGTTTACACCATGCCCAATCTCTGTTCACTACCCCAGAACTGACCAGGGGGGAGTTGAGGGTTGAAGCCCTTTCCCGCTGGGACGAGTCGATGAACAATCTTTACCAGCATTTTACCGGCTGACGCCCTCCCATTATCTCAATAATGCATGGAGTTTGTGTGGACTGTCTGTCACTCAGGCCCTGCAGTCATTACTGGCAAGTAACATGCTGACTACACTGTTGATTTTGTCCATCCACACAAGATGCGATCAGGACACGCAGGTTGAAATATCAAAACGAACTCTGAACTTGGGGACAGTTCGAAACACATGAAACACTAATGGAAATGTTGATAGCTAGTTTGCTGTTGCTAGTTAATTTGTCCTGGGATATAAATATTAGGTTGTTATTTTACCTGAAATGCAAAATATCCTTTTTTTTCAAGGATCTTTGTAGAATTTGGACCAATTTTGAGTCACACAAAATCTTGTGTTACTCTATGTAACCCTCTCACAACAGGCTCAGATAAATCAATACAGTAGGTATGGTGAAAAGGACACTCTCAGTATATATTAAACCTGGTGTGACTTAACTCGCTTGGGAAAAACCAGAGAGACCAGAGTTCTTACCTACAGAATATTTATACAGAAAATAATGAATAATGAATGATGAATGATACACTTGCATACAATCTGCAATACACATGACACAATACAATTTTAAGACAGCCTAAACCTGAACCGAAACCCGGGTGCTAAACTACAAATGTTTGCTGACGCAGTTGGAGCGCCAACAAACATTAGGCTAACACACGGTTTCTTAGAAACCCCTTGAAATCAACAGTTCCACGGCCGTTGCCTATTTGGAATCTAATTAGCAGAAAGTGCCCTGCATGCATTCGAAAACTGTCCCAACATATTTAAAGTAACAGTGCATAATAATTTAACCAACATAGGCCCAACAGGGCAGGCTGTAGTAAAACGTAGAGTTTATGTAAATTAAACAAATCTGATTAAATGTTTATAATGTGTACAAAATATACATCCACATATTATTATTATTATTTAACCATAGTTCCAAATACATGTTTTAACAGGGGATTATATCTACTCTGACAATGAATCCACAGATAAACGTGGAAACCTAGTTCGTTTCGAGTAATCTGTACTCCTTCAGTCTTCTTCTATGGGCTTTATATGGTGGTTGGCAACCAACTTTAAGGTGCATTACCACCAACAACTGGACTGGAGTGTAGACCTCAGTTCAGCTTTCAATCACCCGCATGGGTATATGCTCCTAAAAACCAATGAGGAGAAGGGAGAGGCGGGACTTGCAGTGCATCCACCGACAAAGTGCCCAGAGCAGGTGCAATTTGGATGGAGGCTCAGTTCAAGACAAAGCAAACTTATAACCCCTGGCTTGTCAAGCAAAATTCAAAGACTGGAGGGATGGAACTAGAAAAATAATAGGTGGAATGTACAGTAACATCCTCTGCCTCCAACGTAAAAAAAAGCAACAAAGAACCCTCAGAAAAAAGGTTTTTGAACATTCCCAAACCAAGGCCCATTTAGTGGCAGCAAGCATTGTAGACAAGTCTAAAGAGGACACCTTAACACAGGTTGTAGTTAATGCTCAAAATAAAAGCACAGACACTACAGCCAGAGTCTTCAGAACAGCTTACAAGGAGGCTAAAYGTCACAGACCCACTCACAGTTTTGAGCAACAACTTGACTGTCATGCTGGAACGCAAGAGAGGAGTAGCAACAAGGCTCCAGGCCCTCTTTCTTAATATAACTGTTTGGCACTGCTCGGCACACAGGCTTGAGCTCACAGTAGGAGATGTGGTAAAAAAGATGGGAGCTATCATTCATTTAAAAAATAATTATGGACAAGCTATATGCGCTTTATAGCGTATCCAACAAAAAATGGAGCTGAGGAAGTGCACAGAAAGTTTAGACATTCAGCTGTGCAAAATCGGCAGGATGTTGGACACTAGATGGGTGGCATCCAGTTTTAGAACTGTAGAGCCTGTGTGGAAAAATGACCCGGCTCTTCACAAGCATTTCATTACTGCAGCTGAGGAAGCCTCCCGCGATGGTGTATCCCGTCAGAGCTATAGTGTCCTTGCCATGCGCATATCCTCGCATAAGGTTTGTTAACAATCTAGGCCTTATGTGTGATGCACTTCAAGAACTATCTGAACTGTCACTCATGCTCCAAAATAGAGACTGCACAATTATTACTGCACACAGGGCAGTCACCAGGGAAGCGAGGGTGTTCAGTGCAATTGCAGAGCAGCAACTCAGTCAGAGAGTGATTCAGGAGAACTCTTTCCAAGGAGTCAAACTGAATGGTGGAAGACCCAGTGACAGTCCTTAATCAGAGGGAGTTTTTCAAGAGTTTGGCGAGGAACATGGAGGCTGGCTGCTGACGGGCTGGTCCTGGGGCTGGCTGAGGGTCAATCTGATCCTCTTCTTCCAACTCACTGTCAGACTCCGAGTTGACAGAGACATGATCCTCATATTCTGAAAATGATTCATCTTCCAAAGTGGAAGACACTCCTTCCATACTAGCTTCTCTCTCTGCAAAAAGTATTTCTGAAGCCCACTGAGCAGAGATTCTTTTTGCCATACTGATTGATTGTAGTAAGGAGCCACACATGCAAAGCTATTTATTTGTTGTGTCCCTCCCCCAATTTGCACCTGGGTATGGGAAAATACAGATTTTTTTTTTTATAATGTATCGAAATAATGTAATGTACTGTAACATTGTGCAGGTTGGCGCAAGACATTATGTAGTTTCACACACTACAAAGGGTAAAAGCGGGAGACAGGCAGACAGGCAGAGAGACAGACAGGTTATTGGTGCTATGTTGAAACAGCAGGCCCAGGGAGGAGGATGGCAGAGTGAAACAAACCTTTTTGTTTAATTTTACTTGTTTTCACCTACACACACACTTTCCCACACTTTTATTACCCTTGGGTCCAGTGGACCCGGACACCACAAACTGCATGTGATATAAATGTGTAGGAGTGTGCACAGTGTGCAATCAATGAAAATGTGTTATTTTACGTGTTCTTCACAGAAAATGAGCCAATGTGTGCAACTTCTGTTTGTGCCTCTGCTCTACTGCTCTATGACATTACGGAAATGTGATTATATGAATGCAATGCTTTATTATAAAGGAGTTTGTAACATTTTTACRCATTCCAGTAACTCAGAACTCCCCAGGTCACCCCCCTCTCATGCTCACTGTTTGTTCCGACACCTCCCGATTTACAAATTAAGCACTGGGTACCGGTTATCCCGAATTGAACTCAGAGTTGACCAAAGTTACCTCGGTAACTCCTCAAACCTGATTCGTAGTATAGGGCTCTGGAGATGTAGTCTGTTGATGATTGGTTCAGGGCCAACATCAGATTGGCATGACATCTTTAGGAGGAAGAAATCAGAGTGGACCAAATTATAGTTGGCATAGGGGCACTTTCACACACACACCTTTACCTGGCACTGACTATCTCTATACAAATATTCACTGTGTGAATGTACACACACACACACACACACACACAAAACACACACATTTTAAATACTTAAATCCACCAATCAAAATAAGATTAAAAAAGGATCCAAACATTTCAAAGGTCCCTGCATGCATGGACACTCAAGGATACAGAAAACACATCCTTCTCCAAACAGCTAGGCTGCCAACGACAGCTGAAACAGAGCAGTACCTAGCCAACTGCTTTGCCCTAGTTTTTCTCAGGCCCGCAATCTGGAGAGACCACACACTGCAAGCCTGCGTACGTGGCCGAGACTGCCAAATATCAGTGCCACCAGCTTGCACCTACACGCGAGGCTGTCCAAGCGTGCCACAAGGGGCTTGTATTTAAAAAAAAACTTGTCTGCAAAGGCCTGCTCCACGTAGCCATCAAATGAGCAGCCCACTTCCAAAATGAGCACCTCCCACTGGCCTCCCCCCACAACGTTTGGCACACAGGAAAACACATAATCAACATCAAACTAGCTTCCTCTTCCACAATAATGTTTATGGATGTGTGCTGTTGGTGAGACTACCTGTCTCACCTTGCTGACTATCAGGTTGACAAGGCAGTCATGTCAAGCAATTAACAAATGATTGTATGAACAGCAACCATTCACAACATCGGCAACAGACTCCATTACATTTGACTCATGTAGAAAACAAAATGGATCATGGTTTGCAGGGTACCAGAGTACAAGGTAATATGTTGTTGGTAGAACTTTCAGCCTCTCAAAAATGTTTTCTTGCCTAACATCATTATTTGGAAACGGTATATTGATGATATTTTTGTTCTATGGAGGGGTGATGCAAAACAGCTCCAGGCATCCATGCTTTTCTTAACTCCTGTTCTGAGCATCTGAGATTTACTATGCAATCTGATACACAAATCAGTTTTCTTGATCTTCTGATCTTGTGTGAAGATAATGTTCTATACACTGATCTTTACAGGAAACCTACTGATCCTAACAGTTTGTTGAGGGCTGATAGATGTCACCCACTTCCCTTGAAAAACAGTTTGCCCTACAGCCAATTCCGTCGAATCAAAATAATTTGTAAAAAACAATCAGATTTCGACAGAAATATGGCTGAGACGCAAAGAAAATTCAAGGAGAGGGGTACAAAAACGGTCAGATTAATACTGCCATTGAGAAAATTCAAAACAAAACGAGACATGACCTTTTTCAAGGTCAGTCTCGCAAAAATAAGCACTCTTGTGTTCTAACTACCCGCTATTCAAAGTGCTCTGAACAAATTAAGGAAATTGTTCACAAACATTAGCACATTCTAAGATCCGATGATAGTATCGGTAATGTGTTTTCGGACCTTCCCTTGGCCGTATTCTCGCGGGGCAGAAACCTCAGAGATCAATTGGTAAACTCTGGTTTACCACCCCAAGATATCCCTGCACAACGTCTATTTGCGCCCCTACTGGATGGAAACTACAAATGTAACGGCTGTGCTCAATGCAATGGCACTTATATATGTAGATCCTTCAAACACCCCCAGACAGGGAAACAGATTAAAATCAAAGGTGTTATCACGTGCTTCACTAAGGCAGTTATTTATCTTATAACTTGTCCTTGTGGTAAAAATGATGTGGGTAAAACAAAGCGCGAATTAAAAGTACGAATCTCGGAGCATCGTAGCACCATTAGGTGCAGAAACGCGGCTTACCCAGTTGCGGCCCACTTTTTGGAAGAAAACCCTTCGATTTCGTCTCTACGTTATATTGGCATCGAACATGTCACCCTCCCTAGGAGAGGGGGTGACCTCGACTATTTATTGTTAAAACGAGAGGCTGCCTGGATCTTTAACTTAAAGACCCTTGCTCCCTTCGGTCTCAACGTAGACTTTGATCTGAAGCCATTCTTGTGATTATTCTGATTTTGCTATTGTAAATGTTTGTAGGCTTATGTAGCCAAATTGTATCTATGATCGTACGCTATCCATTTATGTTTTTTGTATGCTATTTTAATATATGAGAATTAACCAATGATATCAGGCCACACCTGGGCATGATTACAGACACCTGTGTGTGTCTTTTGACACTATATAAATAAGTCTCGCAGTGTTTGTCATTATACCCTGATGAAGACAGCTTGTCTGTCGAAACGTTGGACATAAATATTTTTGCATCTGAGCTCCTATAGTGTGCGGCTCTCCTTTATTTTTTAAGTGTTCTACTCCGCTAGCCAGCACCTCGCCTAAATAGGTGTGCGTTTCTTTCGCCTCTAGAACTTTCAGCCTCGCTTTAACAGTAAAGGTGAGTATGTCCTTGCCAATGGCAGCATTCTGGTACATGGAATGGGAGAGTGGTCATTACAGTCCAGAGCAGCGAGTTTCCCCTGAAGCCTCAGGCCAGTCCAGTGCTGCAGTAGCTGCATCTGTCTGATACCGAGGAATGTTGTCCTGGATGTAGGATGAGATGTTCCATCATGGGTGACAGAAGTCTCCACAATTGCATCAGAGGCAGTCACTGGCTCGGTTTGTGTTAATCTGAGCTGCATTCCAGTCTTCTTGCACAGGTTGTTGAGATCAGGCCAGTCTGACCAGACTCCAAAGCCCACAGCACGAGTGTCCAGTTTTCCATTGGCCCTCCTCCTGAAGCCCAGGAAGTTGTCCTCAGTGGCCTTCTTCCTCCGTATGTCCAGAAGGAGGAAGGCTCTGGCTAACTCCCTAACTGTCACATCGTCACTGTTGAGCATATTCAACAGGTGAGTCAGTGTGGTAGCAGTGTAAATCCACTCAACATTCGGGACACCCAAACCCCCATCTCTTTGGCTCAGGAAGAAAATGTCACGTGTGGTATGTGTTTAAGCATAGCCACTTTCTCACCACTTGAACAGTTGTGTTATTATTTTCCCTCAGAGCGTTCTGTGGGATATGCACATTGGCAAACTGTGTCTTTCATAGAACACTGCATATTTTGTGTCTTTCACTTCCAGCCCAGACCATTTCAAAAAGTAATTTGTGCGAGGGAGCATGTCTTTGATAACAAAGTCATCAGCTTACCCCTGTACTGGGTTCGGTAACCACACATGGGCTGGGACACACTGGCATAGCCATTTCAGCTACTGGTTGATGGCTAGGATGAAGTTAACCGGACTCCATTGCCCACCTTGAGTGGGATTGGAACAGTCAGCTGCTTCCCACAGATAACTTGGAGAAAAGAGCTGTTGTACACATCGTATATAATAAGTCTTGGGAAGTTGTATTTCCTCATTACACCATGTGACAAAGTACTAAGGTCGAAAAACACAGTGTCAAACTTTGTGGATTCATGCTTGAAGTCATCAGTTCCAGTTTTTTGGCAGACAATGCATGTACTGTCTGCCTATATATACACCTGTTGTTTGGGAGAGAAAATGCTTGTATCTTCAAGCCATGGTAGAATCTTGGGAGAAAGCTTTTCATGAACACTTTATTTTTTATTTAACTAAGCAAGTCAGTTAAGAACAAATTCTTATTTACAATGACGGCCAACCAAAAGGTAATTTATTGTCAGAGGGCAAGAGGGAGATGTCTCTCCATGTAGATGGATCCTCTGGAACATTGTATTTTGGGTGTATTCTGTGGATAAGAGCACCCTTCCATGAGTCAGGTACCTTTAATCTGATCCACTTGCCTTGTTTGGTATGGAAGTCAAAATATTATCTACCTCCTTAAGGGTGAAATTGCATGTCTCTGGGAAATAGTCTAGTCATACCATTTCCATAGTTTCACACCAAGGGGGCATGGCCTTGGTACACTATCAGGCAGGGCTTGGCATTTGTCATTATAGTAGTTCTGTACATTAGCAACATTACTATACTGGGCGGGAGGCTGGGGTATGCACTATTGTTCAATTTAGTTTAAATCACTTTAGATTTACGATGTTGCCATAGGTATGCCAATTTCTCCCGGCATACCTGTTTCTGATGGTTGAATGGTATCCCAAAAATCCTGCGCTGTCTCCTCCGCTGGGTGATCCTCGCGTGTAAGGAACTTTCTCAGGATCCGTGCAACATATTTCAGGAGGGGAGCACCGAAGGGTATCCCGTCCCAAAGTTTTGCATAAAGGATGCCGTTCTTGTAGAAAGCTCCATTCAGAATAACCGCCAATTTATTCAATTTCCCTGGATCCCCAAAGGAGATAAAGTTTGTATTCTCCTGGAGCAGTTTAGTGTTTAGGCTTTTTCTGAAGGCTCTTTCTTGAGTCTGGAATTGTCTCCATTCATGTTGCGACAGCCGATATTCATACTCTGAGAAATCTGGCCCGCTAACCCCGCCCGCCAGGTGAAATGGGGACGGGTCATGAATATTCCATTGCTGCTGGTAGACTCGGCCAGTGGATAGGGCTTGTTTGAATGCCGATTTTAGCTTTGCGACAAGGCACATTTGTACCGAAAGTGTTCAAAACATCATCGGACCTTTACTGCATTAACGGTGGCAGTTACAACGTGCATAAGTTATATTGGTAAATAACCATGTTTTGGCACTGAGCTGGGAAAGGAAAACCTAGTCAGTTGCACAACAGGATGCATTCAACCGAAATGTGTCTTCTGCATTCATCCCAACCATCTATTCCATTCCAGCCATTACAATGAGCCTGTCCTCCTATAGCTCCTCCCACCAGCCTCCACTGATATCTAAGCATAGCTCTTGAGCTGTCTGTATCCTCTTGACTGGTGGTTCTAAATATGCTTCTCTGCATCTGTGCTAAAATATGGGTAAACAATTGAAAGGAATGTGAGTCTTATTCAGTACATTTAGTAATTGCTTGCTTTTCTCAAGTCTAGCCACCTTGCCAGCAGGCATGCCAGCTAAGATAGCTAGACAAGCTACTCTAACTTGATTGATGTGGATAGTATTACAGAGAAACACCAAAACATGTTTGTTTAATTCATTAATCAAGAAGGAATCAAAAGACTACATAGCTTGATCAAATTAATTTACAAAATCCCTCCTGCGTGTCCTGCCCATTCCCAGCAGCTAAAATGAAATTAAACGCTGTGTGTGTCACTCAACACGCTCTCTACTCAATGTCTAGCATCTTGCCTAGCATATCTTTGCTCCATGTAGGAACCACTTACTAGAGAAAATATGAGGACTCTTTGCCTGGTCCGGTCAGTGTGCCCCCTCAACAGTGGCAATAGGGAGAGAAGTGTAAGGAACTGGTACTCATCTGGTACAGATAATTATGAATTCAGTTTAGTAATTAGTTAAGACTTAAGTTAATAATTAATTTAACACACTCACTCACACACATGCCTGCATGCTTACAGGCTCTTTCATTATAGTGTGTTTTGAGCTCTGTCACTCTTTAATGAATAGGTTTTGTATCAGGAAAGATACCTGGTGCTATTCATACCTATATCCAAGAATGCCTGAGTGAAAAGATTGTGAACCACTGCAATAACAATATAACTTTTTAATGACAAACAAACCATTGTTTGGCAATGAAAATTCCCAGCTAAATTGGAAGGGGTCTCTATGGATGTAAAAAAAAACTCTACCCCCATATTTACACAGGCAATCAATAGACACATTTTGTCTGACCCAAGAGTCTAAGAGCATCTGATTATACAGCATAAACTTGAAAACTAACTTCAGAGCATCTATTTGATGTGGATGAGCTTTTGAATGCAACAGAAATCCAATGTACTTCTACACAAGTATAGTCCAGGTGGTCAGCAGGGGAGGCTTTGGATTGGTTGGCCTATAGGCTTTGATTTGTGAGTCTGGGCCAGAGTATACACAATATTCCTCATGTAGAGCACTCGACAAGCCACTGGAAAGTATTGTAGTGCACTACATGGGAAATACACCATTTGAGACAAGTCCAGTGAAAAATTGAACCTAGCTTTCCATGTGGGTTCCGTACATGTATGTGACAACAAGTGTCCCGTACTGGAAAAAAGAAACCCAGTCTAATTTTATTTGTAACGTGCGCCGAATGCAACTGGTGTAGACGTAACTTTGAAATGCGTACTTACGAGCCCTTTCACAATGATGCAGAGTAAAAACAAATAAATATAGAATTAAGCTATATACAGGGAGTACCAGATCAACTTGTAGGGGTATGAAGTATTTGAGGTAGATATGTACTGTACATATAGACAGGGTATAGATAATAATAATAGAAGTCAAAAAGGAACAGAGTAGCAGCAGCGTATAAGATGAGTGTGAAAGTACAAAATGTGTGTGTGTGTGTGGGTGGGTGGATGGGTAGAGTCTTGTGAGTGGGCATAGGGTCAGTGCAAAATAGAGTCAATGCAGATTGTCTGCATAACCATATGATTAACTATTTAGCAGTCTTATGGCTTGGGGATAGAAGCTGTTTTGGAGCCTGTTGGTCCGAGACCCGAGGCTCCGGTACCGATTGCCGAACGGTAGCAGGGAGAACAGCCTATGGCTAGGGTGGCTGATGTCTTTGGCAATTTTTCAGCCCTTCCTCTGACACCGCCAGGGATGTGTTGGGCCATCCGCACCACCCTCTGTAGCGCTTTGCGGTCGAGGGCGGTGCAGTTGCTGTCACGTATGCTCTCTCTCCGGCGCTCCAGGTCGCCATGCTCCCACGCCTCAGCCAGATCGACAGGTTCCCGCACTTTAGATGACCGGTCCACTCCTGATCCCCGGGATCGTCATTTGGTCGGCGTCCTGCAGCTGGGGCCGCGCATCGGGGAGGGGTTATTGTCACGTGTGCTCCCTCTCCGGCCTCTAGGTCACCAGGCTGCTCGTTATGGCGCAGACCTGTCACCATCGTTACGCGCATCAGCGCATAATGACGCTCACCTGTTATCCATCACCTCCTTGATTACCTGCCCTATATATGCCACTCCCTTTGGTTCCTTTCCCAGGCGTCATTGTTTCTGTTTCATTTTCCTGTCTGTGAGTTGTTCGTGTTTCTTGTTTTGTTCATGTTCGTTTATTTCTTAAATTATTCACTCCCTGAACTTGCTTCCCGACTCCCAGCGCACACGTTACAGTTGCCATACCAAGCAGTGACGCAGCCAGTCAAGATGCTCTCATTGGTGCAGCTGTAGAACCTTTTTAAGATCTGAGGGCCCATGCCAAATCTGTTCAGCCTCTTGAGGGGGAAGAGGCGCTGTCATGCCATTTTCATGACTCTGTGTGTATGTGTGGACCATGTCCTTAGGGATGTGGACACCAAGGAACTTGAAGCTCTCGACCCACTCCACCACAGCCCCGTCAATGTAGATGGGGCATACTCGCCCGCCTGTTTCTTGTAGTCCACAATCAGCTCCTTGGTCTTAATGACAATGTGGGAGAGGTTGTTGTCCTGGAACCACACTGCCAGGTCTCTGACCTCCTCCCTGTAGACTGTTTCATCATAGTCGGTGATCAGGGGCCCCTGGGTTGAGGATGCTCTGATGAAAACATAACTGCTGAAACGTGCTAGCCTGCCCGGCCACAAATAAAAAGGGGAAAAGAGGTGACGTCTTTTTGGAGTGTCGTTATTTCCCAATGTTCTTGAATTTGGGATTTCATTTGAACCCCGCGTTGAGGGTCAGCGTGGCAGTGTTGTTGCCTACCCTCAGCAACTGGGGACGGCTTGTCAGGAAGTTCAGGATCCAGTTGCAGAGGAAGGTGTACAGTCCCAGGATCCTGACCTTGGTGTTGAGTTTGGAGGGTACTATGGTGTTGAATGCTGAGCTGTAGTCAATGAACAGCATTCTCWCATAGRTATTGTTCTTGACCAGATGGTAGAGAGCAGTGGGAAGTGCAATTAAGATTGCGTTATCTGTGGATCTGCGAATTGGAGTGGGTCCAGGGTGTCTGGGATGATGGTGTTGATRTGWGCKATGACCAGCCWTTCAAAGCAYTTCATGWTTACAGATGTGAGTGCTACGGGRCGAYARTCATTTAGRCAGGTTACCTTGGWGTTCTTGGGAACAGGGGCAATTTGGTAGTCAGCTTGAAACAGGTTGGGATTACAGACTTGGACTAGGAGAGTGACATGAAGTGACACCGAAGAGACCCGAGCATGTTCCCACTACCTTCAGAGCAGAAAACAGTATATACTGTTCTACCCGCCCAGTCACAGTCCAGTACCTTAATGTTGTCCACTAAAAGCCTGTGTTTAGCAGCAGAAAACATACACATATTAGGAAAAAAGTACCATTCCAACTACAAGGGCTGTTTTTGATGTCAACAAAGTCCAGATACTCACTGACTGGAAGGCGGTAGATAGAGGAAAGCTTTTAGGTGTATATTTGAAGTAAAAACTAACGCTGTAAACATGACGGCTCTTTGAAGTGCTAGTTGATATTCCTCTGGCCAACTTTTAACAGAGCCGTGTTCCACAACAACATTTCTGGCCCAGAAATGTCAACCTGACAAAATGAGACAGGAGGCTTGTGAAAATGTTTACGGTTGATCGTTCAAGAATCTTGCACAACACTCAAAAGATTTATATGAAACAGCAAATTAGCATACTGAGTGTTCAAAACAGAGCCTTAAGCCAAAATCCCACAGATAATAAAACTAAAGTGGATTTAAAATACTATAATTCAACAAATAGCACAAACCTAAACCGTTACAAGCCTCGCTGCTAAATTCGACATCAACTTTTTTTGAGAGAGAAAAAGTACAAAATATAAATAAATCGTAAATATGTGGCTTCAAGCAAGCACTGCCACAACAACCATTCAGATAACACACCCCCAACAATAATTACCTCTTCTGTCTGTTCATAACTGACTGTATCAAGATTAGACGTTCTGTCCTCTAATGTATCATATCATAATACCTCTGGATAGCATTACAGCATGTGACGCGCTCTACTTTGCTTCAGGATCTACACATCTGTTCCTATCTACTGTACTGTACTGTACTGTACTGTACTGTACTGTACTGTACTGTACTGTACGCTTCATGACAACATAAAAATGCTCTAAAAACGTTCTTGGAACATTATTTCAACAAGAAATAGTGACTGCACAAGATTGTTGTTCTATTAAAGAAACTTTAATAGAACACTATTTCAACATACAGGACGACACAAGACAATTAGCCGTAGTATATTGGTCATATATTGGTCATATWCCACAAGCCCCCGAGGTGCCTTATTGCTATTATAAACTGGTTACCAACGTAATTGAGCAGTAAAATTAAATGTTTTGTCATACCCGTGGTATATGGTCTGAAATACCAAGGCTGTCAGCCAATCAGCCAGCATTCAGGGCTCGAACCTCCCAGTTTATAATTAGCGATTAACCACACTTGCTGTCTGAGATAAAATTAACAGTAGGTAGTCTCCCAGAACATGAATGGGAAACTGTTGGCTATTGGCTACATTATAGTTTGTTAACCGTTACCTCCATGTGTCCCTGCTGCTCCGGGCTCCTGTCTGATACATATCCAAAGTGGCAACCGATCCCCGGCACTGTGCCGGGACGAGAACTCCATCCTCCTTTTTCTCTTCCTCTCTCTGTCCCTCTCTCCTCTACTCTCTCCCTCCTGCGGATGTTGTTTGCTCAGCTGTTCCCCTCTCTGACCGCATTTATCCCGGGCGAGTTGTGCAGCTTAACACTGTTAATCTGTGTGTGTCTGTGTGTGTGTGCATCCTCAGCATCCTCTACTCTGAATGGCCCCCCACTATGCTTCTGTTCCTTTACCAGAAACACCCTGATCGGAGCAGCACACTCACACGCACACACAAGCACGTACACACACGCACACACAAGCACGTACACACACGCACGCACGCATGCACGCACGCACACACACTATGAGGTCAGAGTCAGGCATGTCGAAGACACAGTGAGTGTGAGTAACCCTGATTGAAGGGTCATATAACTCTTATGTACGTGTCATAACAGTCTAATGAACACTCATAGGAACAATGTAAAACTGTGAGTAGACATACTGCATAACCTCACCAGAGAGCAACCAGCAGGGCTCCAATAATAAAGCATTAACTGAAGGTGGGTGGTCATTTGGGGATGGGGGGAGTTAGGGAAGCATCAGGAGGTGGAGGAGGGACCCTCACCTCCATTTTCCATTGGGCTGGCAGCTGGTTTATGGTGGTGGTAGTCCCAGGGGAGTGAGGGAGTGGGGAGGAAACCTCCCTCTAGTCCCATCCATCAGGTCAAACAGGGGTCACTCAGGGCCAAGGTCTCTAATGCAGATAACTCACTAGGCCTAGCTACAAAATGGATTTGTGACCTGCCGGGTATCACATGGACATCTACAGACAATTTATCTACCTATCGATATGAGAACAGAGCAAATGAAGCACAGGCAAACAGCGAAAGTCCAAATCAAATTATCCCACAGGAGCACGACACTGCTCTATCAGTTCCATCTCTCCAATATACCCCCACTCCCACCAGCTACCAGCCTCGGAGCCAATCCCCAAGGCAGGGTCAATGAGCTCCAGGTCCAGCAATACCATCCCCTAGACACCCAGCAAAGTGAAACAAATGACTCATCTCACCCCCTTTAAAGAAAACACTTTGAAGGCACTACTAACATTTATACCACGGAGGGAAGAAAATGGACGGCAGGTATCTTTGAGCCTAAGTGTTTGCTTTGTTTTTCTTGCCGGTGAATGTTTTAGAGTTATCCATCATGGCTGCCAATGAGAGGTATGATAGGACAGGTTATCTTGCCGATTCCTTGCTTGGGAGGCGGTGGAGGGTGGTGTGTGTGTGTGTGTGTGTGTCCCTGGCCCACAAGGTAGTGTAGAGCAAAATTCTGTGTTACTAGGAAACAGCCTTACAGGCTCACTTGAACGTTGGATCGATTTGCTTCAAGGCTAAAAAGTCAGAAGATCAGAAGCTCAAGCTAGCCAAAGACTGCTGAAACTAACTAAATAAGCCAAACTGTGTACTTCGTGACCCGTGAGAAGAGTCTAGGTAATTGGAGAACTGTGTGCATTTGTAATTTTGGTGAACTACTCCTTTAAATGTACACCCCAACCACTTGGCCAATCAGAACAGGTTTTAACCTGATTATTAAAAAGTTCAGCGAGTCAGCCAGGTTAGTGGTGTGACAAGAATTTAACACTCAATCTTTTCTGGAAGACCACTAACGCCTTAAATGATGACGTATTACGATGCAATGGCCTCTCCTCACTTTTAATTGAGACTGATAGAGGGAATAGTATTACCCTCTGTTCACCAAGTTAACTTTCCGCATTAGGAGTTGAAGGAGTTTCCGGGAGATTCTATCAGCGTGGCAATTAGGATTAAAGAAAATGCTTTCAAAAGAGTAACACTCTCGGAAGCCCTATAAAGAAGGGAAATGTCAGTCAATCAAACGTGTTTTGATGTTTTGCGCATGTTACCAATCTAAATGTCCACTGAAAAAATACACTCCTGCATGCATACATGAACAAACAAATACACATTTTCAGAGTCGTGTCAAGCATTGTGAGAAATGATTGACAAATCAAACTCTTGACTTATTCCACATTTTGTTGTGTTACAGTCTGAATTCTAAATTGAAAAAATAGAGTGTAAGCCCGGTGGTTTACATACACTTAGGTTGGAGTCATTAAAACTCGTTTTTCAACCACTCCACAAATTTCTTGTTAACAAACTATAGTTTTGGCAAGTCGGTTAGGACATATACTTTGTGTATGACACAAGTCATTTTTTCAACAATTGTTTACAGACAGATTATTCCACTTATAATTCACTGTATCACAATTCCAGTGGGTCAGAAATGTACATACACTATGTTGACTGTRCCATTAAACCGCTTGGAAAATTCCAGAAAATGATGTCATGGCTACAGAAGCTTTTGATAGGCTAATTGACATAACTTGAGTCAAATGGAGGTGTACCTGTGGATACATTTCAAGGCCTACCTTCAAACTCAGTGCCTCTTTGCTTGACATCATGGGGAAATCAAAAGAAATCAGCCAAGACCTCAGAAAAAAAATTGGAGACTGCCGCAAGTCTGGTTCATCCTTGGGAGCAATTTCCAAACGTCTGAAGGTACCACGACCATCTGTACAAACAATAGTACGCAAGTATAAACACCATGGGACCACGCAGCCCGTCATACCGCTCAGGAAGGAGACACGTTCTGTCTCCTAGAGATGAATGTACTTTGGTGCCAAAAGTGCAAATCAATCCAGAACAACAGCAAAGGACCTTGTGAAGATGCTGGAGGAAACAGGTACAAAAGTATCTATGTCCACAGTAAAACGAGTCCTAGGCCGCACAGCAAGGAAGAAGCCACTGCTCCAAAACCGCCATAAAAAGCCAGACTATGGTTTGTAACTGCACATGGGGACAAAGATCGTATTTGGAGAAATGTCCTCTGGTCTGATGAAACAAAAATAGAACTGTTTGGCCATAATGACCATCATTATGTTGGAGGAAAAAGGGGAGGCTTGCAAGCCGAAGAACACAATCCCAACCATGAAGCACGGGGTGGCAGCATCATGTTGTTGGGGTGCTTTGCTGCAGGAGGCACTGGTGTACTTCACAAAATAGATGGCATCATGAGAAAGGAATATTATGTGGATATATTGAAGCAACATCTCAAGACATCAGTAAGGAAGTTAAAGCTTGTCCAAATGGGTCTTCCAAACGGAAAATGACCCCAAGCATACTCCCAAGTTGTGCAAAATGGCTTAAGGACAACAAAGTCAAGGTATTGGAGTGGCCATCACAAAGCCCTGACCTCAATCCTATAGAACATGTGGAACTGAAAAAGCATATGCGATCAAGGAGGCCTACAAACCTGACTCAAATACACCAGCTCTGTCAGGAGGAATGGGTCAAAATTCACCCAACTTATTGTGGGAAGCTTCTGGAAGGCTACCCGAAACGTTTGACCCAAGTTAATCAATTAAAGGCAATGCTACCAAATACTAATTGAGTGTATGTAAACTTCTGACCCACTGGGAATGTGATGAAAGAAATAGAAGCTGAAATAAATAATTCTCTCTACGATTCGATAGTATATTACAATTCTCTATTATTCTGACATTTCACATTCTTAAAATAAAGTGGTGATCCCAACTGACCTAAGACAGGGAATTTTACTCTGATTAAATGTCAGGAATTGTGAAAAACTGTGTAACGGCAGCCTTCTCCTCTTCACGAGAAGAGAGGGTGTACAGGATCGGACCAACACGCAGCGTAGCCAGTGCTCAACATGTTTAATAAAACGATAAACAGTGAACACTTACAACGAATACAAAATAACAAATGTGGCAAACAGATACAGCCCTGTCTGGTGCAGAGAAAACACAAAGACAGGAAACAACCTCCCACAAACCCCAACACAAAACAAGCCACCTATACAGTGGAGAGAACAAGTATTTGATACACTGCCGATTTTGCAGGTTTTCCTACTTACAAAGCATGTAGAGGCTGTAATATTATCATAGGTACACTTCAACTGTGAGAGACGGAATCTAAAACAAAAATACAGAAAATCACATTGTATGATTTTAAGTAATTCATTTGCATTTTATTGCATGACATAAATATTTGATCACCTACCAACCAGTAAGAATTCCGGCTCTCACAGACCTGTTAGTTTTTTTTTAAGAAGCCCTCCTGTTCTCCACTCACTTACCTGTATTAACTGCACCTGTTTGAACCGTACCTGTATAAAAGACACCTGTCCACACACTCAATTCAAACAGACTCCAACCTCTCCACAATGGCCAAGACCAGAGAGCTGTGTAAGGACATCAGGGATAAAATTGTAGACCTGCACAAGGCTGGGATGGGCTACAGGACAATAGGCAAGCAGCTTGGTGAGAAGGCAACAACTGTTGGCGCAATTATTAGAAAATAGAAGAAAATAGAAGAAGTTCAAGATGATGGTCAATCACCCTCGGTCTGGGCTCCATGCAAGATCTCACCTCGTGGGGCATCAATGATCATGAGAAGGTGAGGGATCAGCCCAGAACTAACGGCAGGACCTGGTCAATGACCTGAAGAGAGCTGGGACCACAGTCTCAAAGAAAACCATTAGTAACACACTACGCCGTCATGGATTAAAATCCTGCAGCGCACACAAGGTCCCCCTGCTCAAGCAGGCGCATGTCCAGGCCCGTCTGAAGTTTGCCAATGACCATCTGATGATCCAGAGGAGGAATGGGAGAAGGTCATGTGGTCTGATGATTCAAAAATAGAGTTTTTGGTCTAAACTCCACTCGCCGTGTTTGGAGGAAGAAGAAGGATGAGTACAACCCCAAGAACACCATCCCAACTGTGAAGCATGGAGGTGGAAACATCATTCTTTGGGGATGCTTTTCTGCAAAGGGGACAGGACGACTGCACCGTATTGAGGGGAGGATGGATGGGGCCATGTATTGCGAGATCTTAGCCAACAACCTCCTTCCCTCAGTAAAGAGCATTGATGATGGGTCGTGGCTGGGCTTCCAGCATGACAACGACCCGAAACACACAGCCAGGGCAACTAAGGAGTGGCTCCGTAAGAAGTATCTCAAGGTCCTGGAGTGGCCTAGCCAGTCTCCAGACCTGAACCCAATAGAAAATCTTTGGAGGGAGCTGAAAGTCCGTATTGCCCAGCGACAGCCCCGAAACTTGAAGATCTGGAGAAGGTCTGTATGGAGGAGTGGCCAAAATCCCTGCTGCAGTGTGTGCAAACCTGGTCAAGAACTACAGGAAACGTATGATCTCTGTAATTCAAACAAAGGATTCTGTACCAAATATTAAGTTCTGCTTTTCTGATGTATCAAATACTTATGTCATGCAATAAAATGCTAATTAATTACTTAAAAAATCATACTCCGGCGGCTCCGGCGCGACGAGGACACCACTCCACCATTGTCTTTGTCCCACTCCTTAGCGTCCTTTGAGTGGCGACCCTCGCCGCCGACCTTGGCCTAGGAACCCTCACAAAGAGCCCCATCAGACTGAGGAGACAGCTCCGAACCGAGAGGTAGCTTAGGACAGAGAGGTAGCTTAGGACAGAGAGGTAGCTCAGGACAGAGAGGTAGCTCAGGACTGAATGGCAGCTCATGACTGAAGGCAGCTCATGACTGGAGGGCAGCTCATGACTGAGGGCAGCTCATGACTGGAGGGCAGCTCATGACTGGAGGGCGGCTCATGACTGGAGGGCGGCTCAGACTGGAGGGCGGCTCATGACTGGCGGGCGGGCTCTGGCAGCTCCTGACTGGCTGGCGGCTCTGGCAGCTCCTGACTGCTGGCGGCTCTGCAGCGCGCTCCTGACTGGCTGGCGCTCTGGCAGCTCCTGACTGGCTGGCGGCTCTGGCAGCTCCTGACTGACGGACGGCTCTAATGGCTCGGGACTGACGGACGGCTCTAATGGCTCGGGACAGACGGGCGGCTCTGACGGCTCGGCAGACGGATGGCTCAGATGCGCTGGGCAGACGGAGGCTCAGATGGCGCTGGGCAGACGGATGGCTCAGATGGCGCGGGCAGACGGATGGCTCAGATGGCGCTGCAGACGGATGGCTCAGATGGCGCTGGGCAGGCGGATGGCTCAGATGGCGCTGGGCAGGCAGATGGCTCAGAAGGCGCTGGGCAGGCAGGCAGCTCAGACGGCGCTGGGCAGGCAGGCAGCTTAGACGGCGCTGGGCAGGCAGGCAGCTCAGACGGCGCTGGGGCAGGCAGGCAGCTCAGACGCGCTGGCAGGCAGGCAGCTCAGACGGCGCTGGGCAGGCAGGCCAGCTCAGACGGCGCTGGGCAGGCAGGCAGCTCAGACCTGCTGAGGCGCACAGTAGGCCTGGTGGGTGTTGCCGGAACTGGTGGTACCGGTTTGTAGACACCACCTCAAGGCTAGTGCGGGGAGCAGGAACAGGGCATACTGGACTCTCGAGGCGCACTATACACCTGGTGCGTGGTGCCGGAACTGGTGGTACCGGGCTGGAGACCACAGGGAGAGTGCGTGGAGGAGGAACAGAGTTCTGGAGACGCACAGGAAGCCTGGTGCGTGGTGTAGGCACTGGTGTTACTGGGCTGGGGCGAGGAGGTGGCGCCGGATATACCGGACCGTGAAGGCGTACAGGAGCTCTTAAGCACCGAGCCTGCCCAACCTTACCTGGTTTAATGCTCCCCGTAGCCAGGCCAGTGCGGCGAGGTGGAATAGCCCGCACTGGGCTGTGCTGGCGAACCGGGGACACCATGCGTAAGGCTGGTGCCATGTACACCGGCCCGAGGAGACATACTGGAGACCAGATATGTTGAGCCTGCTTCATGGCACCTGGCTCGATGCCCACTCTAGCCCGGCCGATACGTGGAGCCAGGATGTACCGCACCGGGCTATACACACGTACAGGAGACACCGTGCGCCTTTCCGCACAACACGGTGTCTGCCTGTACTCTCGCTCTCCACGGCAAGCCCGGGAAGTTGGCGCAGGTCTCCTACCTGACTTCGCCACACATCCCCTTTAGCCCTCCCCCCCCAAGAAATTTTTGGGGTTTCTTCTTGGGCTTCCTGGCCAACCGTGTTCCCTCATAACACCGGTTCCCCTTCGCAGCTGCTTCCGCTCTCCTAGCTGCCTCCACCTGTTCCCATGGAAGGCGATCCTTACCAGCCAGGATCTCCTCCCATGTGTAGCAACCCTTTCCGTCCAACACCTCTTCCCAAGTCCATTCCTCCTGGTACCGCTGCTGCTGCTGCTGCCGCTGCTGCCCGTTGCTACGCTGCTTGGTCCGAGATTGGTGGGTGGTTCTGTAACGGCAGCCTTCCTCCTCTTCACGAGAAGAGACGGTGTAACAGGGATCGGACCAACACGCAGCGTAGCCAGTGCTCAACATGTTTAATAAAACGATAAACAGTGAACACTTACAACGAATACAAAATAACAAATGTGGCAAACCGATACAGCCCTATCTGGTGCAGAGAAAACACAAAGACAGGAAACAACCACCCACAAACCCCAACACAAAACAAGCCACCTATATATGATTCCCAATCAGAGACAACACAAAACACCTGCCTCTGATTGAGAACCATATTAGGCCAAACATAGAAACAGACAAACTAGACACACAACATAGAATGCCCACCCAGCTCACGTCCTGACCAACACTAAAACAAGCAAAACACACAAGAAMTATGGTCAGAACGTGACAAACTGAGTTTAAATGTATTTGGCTAAGGTGTATGTAAACTTCCGACTTCAACTGTTGATTTTTTTGTCACCCATCTACAATACTCCATAATGACAAAGATAAAACATGTTTTAGGATTTTTTTTTAAATGTATTGAATATGAAATACAGAAATATCTAATTTGCACAAGTATTCACACCCTTGAGTCAATACTTTGTAGAAGCACCTGTGGCAGTTATTACAACGGTGAGTCCTTCTGGGTAAGTCTCTAAGAGCTTTACACACCTGGATTGTGCAACATTTTTTTCTAAATTCTTCAAGCTCTGTCAAATTGGTTGTTGATCATTGCTAGACAACCCTATTTAGGTCTTGCCATAGATTTTCAAGTAAATTTAAGTCAAGACTGTAACTCGGCCACTCAGGAACATTCACAAACATTCAATGTCTTCTTGGTAAGAAACTCCATTGTAGATTTGGCCTTGTGTTTAGGTTATTGTCCTGCTGAAAGGTGAATTAACCTCCCAGTGTCTGGTGGAAAGCAGACTGAACCATTTTTTCCTCTAGGACTTTGCCTGTGCTTAGCTACGTTCAAKTTTTTATCCTGAAAAACTCCCCAGTCCTTATTGATTACAAGCATACCCATAACATGATGCATCCACCACTACGCTTGAAAATATGGAGAGGTACTCAGTAATGTGTAGTATTGGATTTGCCCCAAACATAACACTTTGTATTCTGGACAAAAAGTGAATTGCTTTGCCACATTGTTTGCAATATTACTTTAGTGCCTTTTTGCAAATATTGGAATATTTTTATTCCGTGAAGGTTTCCTTCTTTTCACTCTGTCAATTAGGTTAGTATTGTGGAGTGTTGTTGATACAATGTTGTTGATCCTTCCTCAGTTTTCTCCTGTTACAGCCATTAAACTCTAACTGTTTTAAAGTCACAATTGGCCTCATGGCAAAATCCCTGAACGGTTTCCTTCCTCTCCGGCACCCGAGTAAGAATGGACGCCTGTATGGTTGTAGTGACTGGGTCTATTGAAACATCATCCAAAGTGTAATTAATAACTTCACCCTGCTCTAAGGGATATTCAATGTCACTTTTTTTTACCCATCTAACAATAGATGCCCTTCTTTGCAAAGCATTGGAAAACCTCCCTTGTCTTTGTGGTTGAAATTCACTGCTCGACTGAGGGACCTTACAGATAATTGTATGTGTGGGGTACAGAGATGAGGTACTAATTCAAAAATCATGTTTAACAATATTGCACACAGAGTTTTATTTTACCGTTATTTAACTAGGCAAGTCCGTTAAGAACAAATTCTTATTTTCAATGATGGCCTAGAAACAGTGGGTTAACTGCCTTGTTCAGGGGCAGAATGACAGATTTTTACCTTGTCAGCTCGGGGAATCGGTCTTGCAACCTTTCAGTTACTAGTCCAACACTCTAACCACTCAGCTACCTGCCGCTCCATAGTGAGTTCATGCAACTTAATGTGACTTGATAAGCACATTTTTACTCCTAAACTTATTTAAGCTTGTCATAACAAAGGGGTTGAATGATTATTGACTCATTTCAGGTTTACATTTTTTATTAATTTAATAAAAAAATTCAAAAACATAATTACACTCTGACAATGGGGTATTGTGCGTAGGTCATTGACACAAAATCTCAATTTAATCAATTTTAAATTCAGACTGTAACACAACTAAATGTGGAAAAAGTCAAGGAGTGTGAATACTTTCTGAAGGCACTGTATGTCTCCGTCTCTCTTGGCGCCATGTCCTCACTCTCTCTGCTCCCTCTCGCTCTTTCTCTCTCTCTCTCCTTTCTCTGTATCTGTTTCCGGCTCCCCCTTCCTCTCCTCCCCTGCCTTTGCTGCAGTGCAGATGTAAGTAAACCCTGGAAATCCTCCTCATCACCCAGAGCAAATACCATCTGTGGCGGGTTAGACCTCAATCCCCCAAACCTCCATCAACAGTTACATACTGTATGTTGTTATCTAGGACAGCCTAAGACACTTTCGTGGAGGGAAAATACAACATAAAATGTAGTTTTGTGGGATGTTACTGGACCACTGTGCTGTGTTGTCATTGAAATGAAATGGGTTCATGTAGGGTTAATTCTTCTGGGCAGGTTAATGAGCAAAGAGCCTAAGGGTAAATCTCAGGTTTAGAGGGAGTATCGACCGGACAAGAGTGGTCCAGGTGGAAGCATTAGCACCTAACCACAAGGGCCACCATGGGCATGCTTTGGACGAAAACAGATATCAAACTTCCACAACCAAACTTGCAGAACCCAAAACATAACAACAATGCTTTAGCCATCGATGCAGTGATGGAAATTATTAGGGAAAGATTTATTCCAATCTTTTCATCCAACGAATCAATCATGGACACTCCACAGTTGTGGCTGCTTTGCGTGATGTATTGTTGTCTCTACCTTCTTGCCCTTTGTGCTGTTGTCTGTGACTAATAATGTTTGTACCATGTTTTGTGCTGCTACCATGTTGTTGTCATGTTGTGTTGCTAACATGCTGTGTTGTCATGTGTTGCTAACATGCTATGTTGTTGTCTTGGGTCTCTCTTTATGTAGTGTGTCTCTCTTGTCGTGATGTGTGTTTTGTCCTATATTTATATTTTATGTATTTTTTTATTTTTTATCCCCGTCCCCACAGGAGGCCTTTTGCCTTTTGGTAGGCCATCATTGTAAATAATCATTTGTTCTTAACTGACTTGCCTAGTTAAATAAAGGTTAAATAAAAAAATGTAAAATTAAAAGGCGAATGACATACAAAGATGACCTCTGATGACCTCAAAGTTATTACATGCCTATGACTAGATCGAAAAGTAATTTAGGGAACCAGTAGCTACAGTATGTTAGCACAGTGATAACATAATTTGAGTAGGACCATAAACACTACTGTAGTACCATTAGGAGAAAGGATTCTGTGAATTTGTTATCTGTCCGACATCGAGCACAAAGGCAGAAAATGAGTGGACATAGCAGCTTTGTTCCCCCTGTCTAGCATTAAAATATTAATAATTAAAGTGAACAATAAAAGGAAGCAGCCTTGGGAAGAAACTGGGGAGCAGTTTGAGAGGCGCACACAAAGAACAAGCAGCTGCAGGAGGACAAAGAGGGCATTTAATTCCACAGCAGACATAGAAAAACCTCCTCAGTGAAGTTAAGTGAACATGTACACAAAAAGTTAGAGCACCAAAAATGGTGGGCGTCTAAAGGCTTGCTTTGGCAACAGAAGAGCTACAGTGTTGTTACTGGAGTTCATTTCAAGATGAGAAAAAAAGTAAATGTATGGGGGGAAAGGGTGAGAGGAAGWGAGAGAAAGGTAAAGAGAGTTGATAAAGAGAGGTGGTATGTCAAACTTTGCTCAAATAAAGGGCAAGAACAGAGAAAAATATAAGGCATTCCCGAGACATTCTCAGCACTTAGTGCGCCTTTCATACACTGACCAAAATCCCCCTAATTTACAATGCCTGCATTTTTATACCAGCTTTTTCGTATATTGGGGTAGGTGGTAAAAAACATGGAAAAATAAAAGCCACCTGAAGACCTATGATTTCTGCATTTTCACAGACCCTGTAACCAAAATACAGGTATGAATAGTTATCTTCTTTTCTGCATTAATTAATACTTCCATTGTTTAACACCTCTCTATTTTGAACTACAAACAGCCCCCATGGTTTAATAACATCAACCCACTCCTCACCCCTCCCCATTTGCCAGTTACCCACTGATATGTATACTGAACAAAAATATAAATGCAACAATTTCAACGATTTTACTGGGTTACAGTTTATATAAGGAAATTTGTCAATTGAAATACATTCATTAGGCCCTAATCTATAGATTTCATGACTGGGCAGGGGCACAGTCATGGTTGGGCCTGGGAGGGCATAGGCCCACCCACTTGTGAGCCAGCCAATCAGAGTTTTTCCCCACAAAAGGGCTTTATTACAGACAGAAATACTATTCAGTTTCATCAGCTGTCCAGGTGACTGGTCTCAGATGATCCCACAGGTGAAGAAGCCTGATGTGGAGGTCCTGGGCTGGCATGGTTACACATGGTCTGTGGTTGTGAGGCCGGTTGGAGATACTGCCAAATTCTTTAATTAAGGATCGGCATCCCGTCAAGATCGCAGATTTTAGAGTAACAACAAATGTCAGTACATAGAAGTGTCTTATATCGACTGAAAGCTTAAATTCCTTTTAATATAACGGCACTGTCCAATTTACAGTAGCTATTACTGCGGAAAAATGCCATACTATTGTTTGCTCTGATATATCATCCAAAGGGTCCCAGAGATAATATGAAGTGTAATTTTGTTAGATAAAATCCTTTTTCATATCCTAAAAAGGTCCATATAGCATGCACGATYGATTTTGTATTTCCACTCGTTCAATTTGCAAACAAAGGAATCTGTGAAAATCTCACCCTAAACGTTGTTTGAATGAGTCAAATCACGTTCCCATCGATTTCTCAGAGATCCTAGAAGGTAACAAGACTTCACTATTTCATTAGGGTTGTAGTATATCCTATAGGACACCATATTTGATCAAAGAGCGAAGCCTTCATGGCACGCCGATGGCGCGGGCGGCCATCTCTTGAACGACTGTATCTTTGTCAAATAAGCACCAATCGGGGTCAAACAAAGCTAGCTAGATAGCCAATGAAATCATGTATATGTTGTAAAATGTAGCTTCTAATCTTGTATGACAGCATGCCTTTTCATTTTGGACAAAAATTATAAGGATATTCAGAGTTATGAAGTTATGAAAACTGGTTGTTTTGCAAATGTTGAACTTATAATATGGCTACTAATACTTGGAAAGCTAAATCAAAGTCCAAGTATACAGATTTGACGATATTCTTACAGAATTGTTTTATATGAATGCAAATGTCTCTCACGATTTGCCCAAATGTACATGGGGACTTCACACTAAAAGTCTTGAAGATCAGTCATTCTCCAAGTTATCCATCTGAAACTTTGCACATACACTGCTGCCATCTTGTGGACACTATAGGATTTACAACTAGAGTGATGCTTTAACAGAGACCTTTCTCTTGCATTTCAAAGATGGTGATAAAAAAAACCTGGTTGTTTTTTTCTTTGTATTTTCTTCTACCAGATCTATTCTATTGTGTTGTATTCTCCTACATTCAATTCACATTTCCACAAACTTTAAAGTGTTTCCTTTCAAATGGTACCAAGAATATGCATATTCTTGCTTCAGGTCCTGAGCTACAGGCAGTTAGATTTGGGAGGCATGTCATTTTGGCAAAAATTGTAAAAAGGTGGTCTATTATGTTAAAATGGCGCCGGAAGAAATGGCAGCAGTTTTATGAGCGCCCAACCAATTGTGCTATTGTGCGGGGGGGTTTTGCGCTATTTGTAACTTATTTTGTACATAATGTTTCTGCAACCGTATCTTACGGCAAAAAAGAGCTTCTGGATATCAGGACAGCGATCACTCACCTCGGATAAGACAAAGATTTTTTATTCAACAAGCAAGACGCACAGGGCATTCTCCAAACACCCGACAGGGCCAAMATCCCCGTTATTTGCAAGAGGAAGCGACACAGGTACAGAGTACAAAGAGCCGGATGCCTGGTCAGGACCCGGAAAAAGCGAGTTGGAAAGCTGCCGTTACCGATAATACTACTCGCCAACGTGCAATCATTGGACAATTAACTAGACGAGGAATGATCACGAATATCCTACCAACGGGACATCAAAAACTGTAATATCACAGAATCGTGGCTGAATGACGACATGGATATTCAACTAGCGGGATATACGCTGCACCGGCAAGATAGAACAGCGAACTCCGGTAAGATGAGGGGAGGCAGTCTGTGCATATTTGTAAACAACAGCTGGTGCAAGAAATCTAAGGAAGTCTTTAGATTTTGCTCGCCTGAAGTAGAGTATATTGTGATAAATTGCAGGCCACACTACTTGACTAGAGAGTTCTCAGCTATACTTTTCGTGGCTGTTTATTTACCACMACARACAGATGCTGGCACTAAGACCGCACTCAGTCAGCTGTATAAGGAAATAAGCAAACAGGAAACCCCTCACCCAGATGCGGCGCTCCTAGTGGCCGGAGACTTTAATGCAGGGAAACTCAAATCAGTTCTACCAAATTTCCATCAACATGTTAAATGTGCAATCAGAGGGAAAACAATTCTAGATCACCTGTACTCCACACACAGAGATGCGTACAAAGCTCTCCCTCGCCCTCCATTTGGTAAATCCGACCACATCTCTATCCTCCTGAATCAGGAGGATAGAGATGTGGTCTGCTTACGTCTGCTTACAAGCAAAAATGTATGCAGGAAGCACCAGTTACTCAGTCTATAAAAAAGTGGTCCATGGATTCCAGGCAACATTCGCACAAAGCTAAAGGGTAGAGCTGCCGCTTTCAAGGTGCGGGACTCTAGCCCGGAATCTTACAAGAAATCCTGCTATGCCCTGCGATGAACCATCAAACAGGCAAAGCGTCAATACAGGGCTAAGATTGAATCATATTACACCGGCTCCGATGCTCGTCTTATGTGGCAGGGCTTGCAAACTATTACAGACTACAAAGGGAAGCACAGCCGCGAGCTGCCCAGTGACACGAGCCTACCAGACGAGCTAAATCACTTCTATGCTCGCTTCGAGGCAAGCAACACTGAGGCATGCATGAGAGCATCAGCTGTTCCGGACGACTGTGTGATCACGCTCTCCGTAGCCGACGTGAGTAAGACCTTTAAACAGGTCAACATACACAAGACTGCGGGGCCAGACGGATTACCAGGATGTATGTTCCGGGCATGTGCTGACCAACTGGCAGGTGTCTTCACTGACATTTTCAACATGTCCCTGATTGAGTCTGTAATACCAACATGTTTCAAGCAGACCACCATAGTCTCTGTGCTCAAAAACACAAAGGCAACCTGCCTAAATGACTACAGACCCGTAGCACTCACGTCCGTTGCCATGAAGYGCTTTGAAAGGTTGATAATGGCTCACATCAACACCATTATCCCAGAAACCCTAGACCCACTCCAATTTGCATACCGCCCAAACAGATCCACAGATGATGCAATCTCTATTGCACTCCACACTGCCCTTTCCCACCTGGACAAAAGGAACACCTATGTGAGAATGCTATTCATTGTCTACAGCTCAGCGTTCAACACCATAGTACCCTGACAGCTCATCACTAAGCTAAGGATCCTGGGACTAAACACCTCCCTCTGGAACTGAATCCTGGACTTCCTGACGGGCCGCCCCCAGGTGGTGAGTGTAGGTAGCAACACATCTGCCACACTGATCCTCAACACTGGAGCTCCCCAGGGGTGCATGCTCAGTCCCCTCCTGTACTCCATGTTCACCCACGACTGCATGGTCAGGCACGACTCCAACACCATCATTAAGTTTGCAGACGACACAACAGTGGTAGGCCTGATCATCGACAATGACGAGACAGCCTATAGGGAGGAGGTCAGGGACCTGGTGATGCCAGAATAACAACCTATCCCTCAACGTAACCAAGACTAAGGAGATTATTGTGGACTACAGGAAAAGGAGGACCGAGCACGCCCCCATTCTCATCGACGGGGCTGTAGTGGAGCAGGTTGAGTGCTTCAAGTTCCTTGGTGTCCACATCACCAACAAACTAGAATGGTCCAAACACACCAAGACAGTCGTGAAGATGGCACGACAAAGCCTATTCCCCCTTAGGAAACTAAAAAGATTTGGCATGGGTCCTGAGATCCTCAAAAGGTTCTACAGCTGTAACATCAAGAGCATCCTGACTCGTTGCATCACTGCCTGGTACGGCAATTGCTCAGCCTCTGACTGCAAGGCACTACAGAGGGTAGTGCGTACGGCCCAGTACATCACTGGGGCTAAGCTGCCTGCCATCCAGGACCTCTACACCAGGCGGTGTCAGAGGAAGGCCCTAAACATTGTCAAAGACCACAGCCAYCCCAGTCAAAGACTGTTCTCTCTGCTACCGCATGGCAAGCGGAACCGGAGTGCCAAGTCTAGGACAAAAAGGCTTCTCAACAGCTTCTACCCCCAAGCCATAAGACTCCTGAACACGTAATCAAATGGCTACCCAGAATATTTGCATTGTGTGCCCCCCCAACCTCTCTTTTTACACTGCTGCTACTCTCTGTTTATCATACATGCATAGTCACTTTAACTATACATTCATGTACATACTACCTCAATTGGGCCGACCAACCAGTGCTCCGGCACATTGGCTAACCGGGCTATCTGCATTGTGTCCCACCCACCACCCGCCAACACCTCTTTTACGCTTCTACTCTCTGTTCATCATATATGCATAGTCACTTTAACCATATCTACATGCAAATACTACCTCAATCAGCCTGACTAACCAGTGTCTGTATGTAGCCTCGCTACTTTTATAGCCTCGCTACTGTATATAGCCTGTCTTTTTACTGTTGTTTTATTTATTTATTTACCTACCTATTGTTCACTGAATACCTTTTTTGCACTATTGGTAAGTAATAATTTCACTGTAAGGTCTGTTGTATTCGGCGCATGTGACAAATAAACGTTGATTTGATATCCCTAAGAAATACCCCTTAAAACAATGTTGGAGGTGGCTTATGGTAGAGAAATGAACATTCAATTATCTGGCAACAGCTCTGGTGGACATTCCTGCAGTGAGCATGCCAATTGCACGCTCCCTCTAAATTGAGATATCTGTAGCWTTGTGTTGTGTGACAAAACTGCACATTTAAGTGGCCTTTTATTTTCCCCAGCACAAGGTGCACCTGTGTAATGATCATGCTGTTTAATCAGATTATTGATATGCCACACCTTTCAGGTGAATGGATTATCTTGGCAAAGGAGAAATGCTCACTGACACGGATGTAAACACATTTGTGCACAAAATTTGAGAGAAATAAGCTTTTTGTGCGTATAGATCATTTCTGGGATCTTTTATTTCAGTTTATGAAACATGGGATCAACACCTTACATGTTGCATTTATATTTTTGTTCACTATATAAAAGGATTATACCTGCAAATAACTGCTAAATAATGGGCTGTTTGAAAGGTGGTCATATAAGCATTGCCTTATATTTTTTACAGGTAACATACCACATCTTCTGTCTGAAATGGGTATAACGTCAGACGACAGACATGTTAACCTTGACTGTGTTTACTCTGGATACGGCCTTCAAAGAAGACTAGGAAGGGGGAGTGCCAACAGATTTACTCCGTCGCCATAGCGACAGGGCACTTTTGGCAAGAAACTTTCTAGGCTCATTACCGCATGAGTAAAAGGTTCTACCTCACTGCCTCGCTCTCTGTTTGCTCCCCCCATCCACACAGCACACAGGACAAAATGCCATAGAGAGAGGAGGCAGACAGAGGGAGGAAGAGGAGAGATAGGGAGAGAGAGAATAACTGGAGGCAATGTTTCTTAATGTCACCCACCGAGAGTGTTTCACAAGGGCAATCAGCCAACCACCATACTAATGGCTCATTTTAAAAGGAGAAGATAGAAGGGAGAATAGGGAGGGAAAGTGGACTTGTGTATTCCTTGCTGAAGTATCAGATCCAAAGTTTGTAGTAGGTCGCTACACTGACATGTTGCCTCTCGGCTWTGGCTATCAGATTGACAACTAAGGTAAGAGAGTTAAAGTGATACRACAGAGATTTTGTATACTTTTAAGCCAGTACTTTTCAAAGTAGCGCTCTAGAGCCAAAAATGGTTCCTAAAAATTGTGCACATATGTGTATTACGTCGTTGTTCTCGAGCCCTGCAGGGTGTTCAAAAAGAGAGTAAAAATACTGTGCTGTGCATGGCGTTTGTATGTCCATGGACCACCCCGCAAACCTGATTGGACAATAATGGGCCGACCTGATTGCGCCCCACACTTTAACCATGCAACCTCATTGAGCATGATTCTACCTGCCAATAAACATTGAGGGTGTTTGATTAATCTTGAACATGTAGGCATGCTTCGCATCGGTGAAAGTTTGCATTTATTTTGGAATCTGAGTTTCACATGCAAAAGTGATTGCTTTTGAGCTTTATCTGCCTTCCCAATGAAAATGAGTTAGAAAATTCGAACATTGATTTTATGGAAATTACATTTATGTTTCTTGATGCACCATGCTGGCTTGTTGACCAAATGACCAAGCGGCACAAATTACTGTTCCATTTGAGAAGGGTGCTCCTCTCTCGCCGCTTTCGCCCGATGGCGTAACTGATGCAGTGGACATGAGGTGGGGCATGGGGTGGGGTCCTTTTTGGCAGGAGGGGGGATTCTTATTCATTCAAAGAATGTTTTAGGGCGACTCTCATATTTATTAGGCTAGGTGTCACAACCGTCAAATCATTTCTGACCACGAACAAGAAAAATCCTCCTCAAAATAATTTCATAATTGGAATACCTGTTGTGAGTAATCAAGAAAAAAAGGGCAAAAGACACTATGTAATTATTCATTTGGATGGTTGACATTACAGTAATTTAGGCCGCACAGTCCTTATCTATACGTGGGTGAAAACAGTTTGCTGCTGTAGAATACATTTATTGAGAAAATAAAAAGTTGTGCGTATAGGAACGGGATATCTATGGAGGTATGCTGGAATCCTTATCGTGACATATCGTCCCCAAATTCAACGAGATAGCTAAATTGTGACACCGTTTAGGAAATAAGATTGTGACCAAGATAGTTCTGATCAGGTTGAACACTATCTAGTCATTTATTTTCAGCTGAAACGTCATCTGTAGGCCATGCTTTTCAGTTAGATTTTTTTTGTTCTGGTCCAGCTAGCAGCAGAAGTACTTCATTACTTGTTTCTGAGGAAATGCATTGAAAGAGAGAAATAAAAAATATTGTGATGCTTCTAACTTCTGATGCATTCATATAATAGAGGGTTGCCAGATGACATACAACGTCTCATGGCGGCCATGTTGGAAGACCCCCGAATTATTTACATTTATGTAATTTAGTAGACGCTCTTATCCAGAGCGACTTACAGTAGTGAGTACATACTTTGTTGTACTGGTCCCCTGTGGAAATCGAACCCACAACCCTGGCCATGCTCTACAAACTGAGCCGCAACAACAGCTGAGTGGTTACCCCAAGCTGCATGATAACAGTGCCTAAAACTACCTGATTCATCACCATGGTCAATTTCTGTGCCGTATTTGGCTGCTCTAACAAGCCAGGAAAGAGAAAATATTTTTGATGATTACTGACAATCATCAAACACCAAAGAGACAAGACTCAAGAACTGTCAGAAAAGTGAAGAAACCTTTTTGCCCGTCAAGACCTGAACCCAGACAACTGTCAGTACAGGGTTTGCTCCGATCATTTCATTACTGGTAAGTGATTTCGACTTTAGTTTAGCTGTTAGCTAGCCAGGAGTTAACAACTATAATAAGTAGCCAACATTAGCGCCGCATGAGTTTCAAGTTTTGGGGAAGCAATTTCTTTCACTATAAAAATGCATCTTTATAATAAAGCATTGCATGCATCTGTCATCGCATTTGTAGACTAATGTAAGCCTCCTATTACTAATGTGATGAGTAGATTGGACAGTGTTTCTACTCTTTTCTTTGCACGGGAATAATGTGGCCTTTGATAAACACATTTCATGCAATTCTACTACACTTTATATGACTGGAGACATTAGTATAATCTTTTTTAATGCTACAAATCACGGGGTAGCCTTTCTCTGCTGATGCTGACAAACAGATTATTAAAAACRACCTTGTCTTGAATGCAACCATCTAATCTAGGCCCACGAAAAGGTGAGATACACATTGTTCAATATGACGTCTCTCTAGCCTGGAGGAGGACATTATTGTCCCCAAAAAACTCAGTGTATCTGAAATTTGTTTATATACAGTGCCTTCGGAAAGTATTCAGAACCCCTTGACCTTTTTCCACATATTGTTACGTTAGACTTATTCTAAAATTGATWAAAAAATTACAAAAATCTTCAGCAATCTACACACAAAACCCCATAATGACGAAGCGAAAACTGTTTTTTACAAATGTTTGGAAATGTATAACAAATTTAAAACAGAAATACCTTATTTACATAAGTATTCAGACCCTTTGCTATGAGACTCGAAATTGAGCTCAGGTGCATCCTATTTCCATTAATCATCCTTGAGATGTTTCCACAACTTCATTGGAGTCCACCTGTGGTACATTCAATTGATTGAATATGATTTGGAAAGGCACACACCTGTCTATATAAGGTCCCACAGTTGACAGTGCATGTCAGAGCAAAAACCAAGCAATGAGGTCGAAAGAATTATCCAGAAAGCTCTGAGACAGGATTGTGTCTCGGCATAGATATGGGCAAGGGTACCAAAACCTTTCTGCAGCATTGAATGTCCCCAAGAACACAGTGGCCTCCATCATTCTTCAATGGAAGAAGTTTGTAACCACCAAGAAAAACTCTTCCTAGAGCTGGCCGCCCGGCCAAACTGAACAATTAGGGGACAAGGGCCTTGGTCAGAGAGGTGACCAAGATCCCGAAGGTCAATCTACTAGAGATCTAGAGTTCCTCTGTGGAGATGGGAGATCCTTCCAGTAGGAAAAGCATCTCTGCAGCACTACACCAATCAGACCTTTATGGTTGAGTGGMCAGAAGGAAGCCACTCCTCAGTAAAAGGCACATGACAGCCCACTTGGAGTTTGCCAAAAGGCACCTAAAGACTCTCAGATCATGAGAAACAAGATTCTCTGGTCTGATGAAACCAAGATTGTACTCTTTGGCCTGAATGCCAAGCGTCACATCTGGAGGAAACCTGGCACTATCCTTACGGTGAAGCATGGTGGTGGCTGCATCATGCTGTGGGGATGGTTTTCAGTAGCAGGGACTGGGAGACTAGTCAGGATCGAGGCAAAGATGAACGGAGCAAAGTAAAGCGAGATCCTTGATGAAAACCTGCTCCAGAGCACTCAGGACCTCAGACTCKGGCGAAGGTTCACCTTCCAACAGGACAATGACCCTAAGCACACAGCCAAGACAACGCAGGAGTGGATCGGGACAATTTTCTGAATGTCCTTGAGTGGCCCAGCTAGAGCCCAGACTTGAACGAGATCGAACATCTCTGGAGAGACCTGAAAATAGCTGTGCAGCAACGCTCCCCATCCAACCTGATAGAGCTTGAAAGGATCTTCAGAGAAGAATGGGAGAAACTCCCCAAATACACATACAAATATGTGCCAAGCTTGTAGCGTCCTACCCAAGAAGACTCAATGCTGTAATCGCTGCCAAAGGTGCTTCAACAAAGTACTGAGTAAAGGGTCTGAATACTTATAAAAAAATATATATACATATCACATTTACATAAATTAGCAAACATTTCTATAAACCTGTTTTTGCTCTGTCATTACAGGGTATTGTGTGTAGATTGATGAGAAAAACAACAACAATTTAATCAATTTTAGAATAAGGCTGTAACGTAACAAAATGTGGAAAAAGTAAAGGGGTCTGAATACTTTCCGAAGGCACTGTAGCATAGGACAAAGGCCTCAATGGGAATGGGAGCAATCCTACGGTAACATAATTATGATTACCTATTTATTTTTTTGGTATACAGTACCAGTCAATAGTTTGGACACATTTACTCACTGAAGGGTTTTTCTTTATTTTACTATTTTCTACATTGTAGAATAATAGTGAAGACATCAACCCTATGAAATAACACATATGGAATTATGTAGTAACTAAACATTTTTAAACAAATCAAAATATATTTTATATTTGAGATTCTTCAAAGTAGCCACCCTTTGCCTTGATGACAGCTTTGCACACTCGTAGCATTCTCTCAACCAGCTTCGCCTGGAATAGTTTTCCAACAGTCTTGAAGGAGTTCCCACATATGCTGAGCACTTGTTGGCTGCTTTTCCTTCACTCTGCGGTCCAACTCACAACAAACCATCTCAATTGGGTTGAGGTCGGGTGATTGTGGATGCCAGGTCATTTGATGCAGCACTCCAGCACTCTCCTTCTTGGTAAAAATATCTCCAGGCTGTGTTGGGTCATTGTCCTGTTGAAGAACTAATTATCGTCCAACTAAGCGCAAACCAGATGGGATGGCGTATCGCTGCAGAATGCTGTGGTAGCCATGCTAGTTAAGTGTGCCTTCTTTGCGAGGCATTGGAAAACCTCCCTAGTCTTTGTGGATGAATCTGTTTGAAATTCACTGCTTGACTGAGGGACCTTACAGATAATGTGTGGGGTAAAGAGATGAGGTAGTCATTCAAAAATAGCTTGAGAACATATAGCTGAACAATATGTAAACAATGTGTGAGTTAATTAAGCTATTCTCAGCTTCAGATGCACAATGCCAAGGGGTGCCTTGAAAATGCCCATAAGGCTAATGCCATCATACTGTATGCCTATGGCTGCATTGTTCCTTTGCATGCCATTTTCATCAGCTGCAAAATGTGTTCACATGGCTGATATCCTGAGAGAGAGAGAATGACAATCAAATAAAACTAATTGGAGAGCTTACAACTGAACAAAAAGGTAATGTTCATTTGAGAATACAACACAGAACATTTWGAGACAGATTCCGTTCTCCTCTTTATTGTAGAAATTATTGATCTGTGATTAATCAACATTGACACTAGTTTATCTTGAATAATAGTTTTAAGTTAACGATAAAGTTTAAACACTTCCCTTCAAAGAATCAACACTTTATTTCATATCATTTCAAATTGTACTCATATGTAAAGGCTATACATTTTACTAAAGCATAATTTCAGGTGAACAAAGAAAAGTTCATACCTGAGGTGACCAACCTCGCTCCACTGATCCCTGATCTACTTGGTGAGCAGACTTCTATTCCAGCCCAGCAATAACACACTTGATTAATAACTAATTCGATTTTATAAGTTGAATCAGGTGTTAGTGCTGGGCTGGAACAGAAACCTGCACACCCAGCAGGGTTGGCCTGTTCCAGTTGTGATAGGTTTATACACTGTGTGTGACTTCTAAACTGTATTTCTGTTTCAACATATGCTAACTTAAGTACACATATAACTCATAGTATACAATGATGTACCCTTATTCTCTTGGGACTTCTCTCTGCATCTGAGGACATAAAATATCACAAGGAAACCGGCTTCATCATACTCAAATTATACAGCACTGAATATTATGTTGCTATATCTCTCTGTCCTCATAGTTTTCCTCGCTAGGGAGTAGAACTGGAGACTGTTTCAATAATGTCCTCCCACAAATGTAGCTGCCCTTTGCAGAGTAGCCTACTCTCTCCCTTCTCTGAAAGCTGGAGCTGCTAATCCTTTCACCCTCTTCCATGGCTGGTAGCTATCTAGCTAGCTACCTAGCTACAAATCCATTTCGAATTGGTGTTTTTTTATTTACAATGATACATACATCAAGATAGCTAGCTAGCTAATATGAAGTTAGCTAGATGGTGATATATAATTCACTTAGCTTGCTAGAATTACATTAGAAGCTCAGTTGAGTTAACGTTAGCCTGCACAGTAGCTAGGTAGCTAGGTAATAATGCATTTGTTTTTCTCAATTGTTCTAAATATGTTTACTTAATTGAATAGGTTCTCCTACTGCCTCCGTTTTCTGGGTCTTTAGAAAAATGAATTAATGGTCAATCTTTTCGATTTTTTTCAGTGGTAGCAAAACGCAGCCAGCCATGTGGCCGATTGGAGGAAACACAGTGCAACAAAGTTTCAGCAGACTGACTCTGATCTTACAATATGGCGACTGGTGTGGTTGCTAGGTGATTTGTGAYGCAACTGCTACCGCTTTATAGTTTGTATTAGATTTATTCTTGCTGTCCATTAGCTGGTTGTTGCATAGGCTTGTGTCTTCTTGTGTCTATTGTTGCTGTTTCCATGCATAGCACGCGCCGCTAAATGAATGAACGCGCATGGATACGTGCACTAAATATTTTAAGAATTGAATGTAAGGATTATTATTATGTGAGCTTTACTCAGAAACACTTTAATTAACTAGCATAGGCCTACAATTTATTCATTTTATCTCAGACTTTTATAGCCTMCTGGACTCAGAGAGCTACTCTCTCATGTTATTTTGCTGGGACGAGAGACTCTTTGAACTTGCAATGGCTAGCTCCAAGTCGTTTTACATTTTTCATGTGCTTTGTGCTATTTGCTCCATGCTTTGTTGACTAATAACTTGCTCGTTTACCTGACCACTCGTGACTCTGACTCTCTATCGGTTACACGGACTCTTGGCCTCCCATCCTATTCTAACCCCCTCTTGCTGGCTTCATGTTACCTGATGAAATTGCTGTAGAAAATGATCTTATTGCCATCTGATGCACATTCAAATGTCATCAAACATCAACACTGCAAGCTCTCCTTGTCCTCTGCTGTGCCCTGATTGTATTACTGCTGATGATATCTGGAAATGTGCATGTACACCCTGGCCTGTCTGCTGTTGCTAGCCCCAATTCTGACTTGTGCTCTGATGATTTCTGCTTCCCTGATTTCTACTCCCGTAAAAGCCTTGGTTTTCTGTAAGTTAACCCCCTAGAGTCAAAGTCCACCCCCCGTGGAAATATAATCAGCATAATAAAAAATCTGTAAATTCAAGCTAGAGATATCTGTTTTTATGCATTGAATGTGTCACAATCCACCATATTCACTGATGTCGCACTTCCGCATCTGCGGTGAAAGGTGACAGAGCTAGAGCAGTGTTTTCCAGACCATGAGACATCCTGAAAATCTGTCTTCTCACAAAATTGGCTGTAGCGTCCAAACGGTTCGGGCTACACACTAGTATGATCCCTCTATGGAAAGATGAGACTCTCACAAACACCTACAGATTGTTTTTCTCTAGGATGTCCAGACTGTTCCCCGGTAACAGTTGAGAAAATTAATGGAAGTATATGTGGAGACTGTTTAGTGCAAAAAATGTAATAAAATGTTCCTGATCTTTCTTATATCTCTCAGATATGACGCTTCAGAAAAAACTTCCTTTTGATGTTTTTGGGGGGACTCTGTTGTTCCATGTAGTGAATCTGTTATTCAATGCGTTTGTATGGGTTACAGATCAGGGTGTGACAAAAGCGTTGGAAAAACGTGTTAATATCTTTTTTCTCAATTTTTTTTTTATTTGGCATTTTTTATGATAATACAAATAATATATACAGAACACATAGAAGGAAAAACACACACGGATCTCCTACCAGATCAAACCCATCCCAACCCCCCATGCTCTGGAGAAGGTTGAACGTTTTAAGTTCCTGGGTGTACACATCACAGACAAACTGAAATGGTCCACCCACACAGACAGTGTGGTGAAGAAGATGCAACAGCGCCTCTTCAACCTCAGGAGGCTGAAGAAATGTGGCTTGTCACCCAAAACCCTGACAAGCTTTTACAGATGCACAATCGAGAGCATCCTGTCGGGCTGTATCACAGCCTGGTACGGCAACTGCACTGCCCTCAACCACAAGGCTCTCCAGAGGGTGGTGTGGTCTGCACAACGCATCACCGGGGGCAAACTACCTGCCCTCCAGGACACCTACAGCACCTGWGGTCACAGGAAGKCCAAAAAAATATAAAGGACAACAACCACCCGAGCCACTGCCTTTTCACATCGCTACCATCCAGAAGGCGAGGTCAGTATAGGTGCATCAAAGCTGGGACCGAGAGATTGAAAAACACCTTCAATCTCAAGGTCATCAGACTGCTAAACAGCAGTCACTAACTTAAAGAGGCTGCTGCCTACGCTGAGACCCAATCACTGGACACTTTAATAAATGGATCACTAGTCACTTTAAACAATGGCACTTTAAATAATGCCACTTTAATAATGTTTAAATACCTTACATTACTCATATCACATGTATATACTGTATTTTATACCATCTACTGCACCTTGCCTATGCCGCTCGGCCATTGTTCATCCATATACTTATATGTACATATTCTCATTCACCCCTTTAGATTTGTGTTTACTAGGTAGTTGTTGGGGAATTGTTAGATTACTTGTTAGATAGTACTGCACTGTCAGAACTAGAAGCACAAGCATTTCACTACACTCACATTAACATCTGCTAACCATGTGTATGTGACCAATCAAATTTGATTTTATTTGATTTTGATTTCTAACAAAGCCCCACCCCAGAACCAGACACGATATAGAAGTTGAGTAATAAAGTAAAGAGTAAAAATAGTGATACAAATTCAAATTTGGGTTGGTTTAAGGAGTTGTGAAATTAGCTGAGTCCATGTCTTCTACAAAGGATAGGAAAGTGTCACACCCTGATCTGTTTCACCTGTCTTGTGCTTGCCTCCACCCCCCACCAAGTGTCTCCTATTTTCCTATTTTTATCACCTGTGTACTTATACCTGTGTTTTCTGTTTGTCTGTTGCCAGTTCGTCTTGTCTTGTCAGGTCTTACCAGTGTGTTTTCCTGTTTTTCCAGTTTCTGTTTTCTAGTCCTCCCGGTTCTGACTATTCTGCTTGCCCTGACCCTGAGCCCGCCTGCTGTTCTGTCCCTGTTTGACTCTGCCTTGGATTACTGACCTTTGCCTGCACTTGTACTGCTGTTTGTCTGCACCCTGTTTTCTAATAAACATCTGAGATTTGAACTGTCTGCCTCCTGTGTCTGCATCTGGGTCTTTTCCTGAGTCTTGTCATTACGAACTGGCCATGACTGACCCAGCAGACTCGTACCATCTCCACAACGCCGTCTCATCCCAAGGAGCAACAATTGAAAGACACAAGGAGTTACTTCAAAATCTTGGCGAAACATTTCAATACATTGCTGGAGCAATTCTGCGGATTATCTATTAGGCAGCCAGCCACAACAGTAACCTCCCAGCCTATCAGTAACCCCGCTGTCAGCAGCGCATCTCCCCAGCCCACCCCGGCTCCCCGAGAACCCAGCTTACCTCCTCCAGAGTGCTACGCTGGAGATTCAGGAACCTGTCGGGCGTTTCTCTCCAAGTGCGCCCTCATCTTTGAGCTACAGCCCTCTTCTTTTCCCTCAGACCTCTCGAAGGTAGCGTACCTTATAACACTGACGTCCGGGAGCGCTCTTGCCTGGGTCACGGCCGTGTGGGAGCAACAATCCACCGTGTGCTTCAGTCTGGAGGAGTTCATGGCAGAGGTACAAAAGGTGTTTGATTCTCCGTTGTCCGGGAGAGAGGCTGCTCGAAAGCTACTCCTACTACATCAAGATGCCCGTAGTGTGGCAGACTATGCGGTTGATTTCCGCAAGTTGGCCGCAGAGTGCCTGGAACCCAAAATCCCTGTTCGACACTTTCCTTTTTGGATCATCGGAGGAGGTTAAAGATGAGCTCGCAGCCCGGGAACAGCCCATGGATCTCGACTCTCTCATCGCCTTGACCATACAGATCAATGGGCAGCTATGCGTACCGTCCACGGATATCCCCTCACCCCCAAGTAATCCCGGAAGGCCCTAGCATCTACATTACCATTATTTTATAGTATTTTATAGTATGAAGAATACAATTGAACATAGCTGAATAAAATCAAAAGGATATTTTCTCTAAACAATTTGAGAGAGTACGGCTATTCTGTGTTGAGCGGTTAACAAAGAAGAAGGTGATGCTCCTATAGTATATATTTAATTTAGAGTTATTTATGTAGCTTTAGTTGTAATACAAATGTTGCGCTATATGTTTTGATTTGTAATACCATCTAAGGCTGCATGATGTGATTCTAATGATGATTTGAAAAAAGTTGCATAAAAGGCATGAGCTCTGCTTTGGTTTTTTGAGCAGGCTGTACACACGTCATCAGTCTCTCATTCACAATTTGACAAGGACTTCATAATGCCTCGAAATTCCCGGCTGCATCCCCTTTGTGGAGGTATAATGTACCCCCCAAAAAAATCCATGCCTTTTGCAGCCGTTCTACCTAAATGCTGGAGTTGTGAAATCTGTGAATGTATTGTAATGTTTTTWAAATGGTATAAACTGCCTTAATTTTGCTGGACCCCGGGAAGAGTAGCCAAGGCAGCAGCTAATGGGGATCCATAATAAATACAAATWCAAATAATGGTTAAATAAAACACAATTTTAAAGAGAAACAAGACAAGAAGAGGAAGCTAATTTACAGTATTGAGACAAAGAAGATAATTTTGACATTTGAGATCAGCCCCAAGCGGATAAAGGAGTGTGGTAAGAAGAAGAGTATGATAAGTAGAGGATGAGGTAAAGAGAGATGAAATAAAAGGAGGTAGAATGGAGAGTAGAAAGGTAAGAGGACAGATAGCTAGCTTTATGCTACTGATGTGATGCAAAGCAGCCAGTGGCATTCAGTGTGGGTAATGGAGCAGAAAATAGAGGAGTCACACGAAAGAGCCTTTCTATCTCCCCTAATCTCAGTCTGGATGGTACATCTCTGCTCTTTCTCCCGGGATGGCCTGCCTCCAAGACCTCCAATGCTCAACTGAATGCTCACCAGTCAGGCTTTATGCCAGGACACAGCACCGTCTCAGCTGCTTCCCTGGTTATAAATGATATAGTGAACTCACTGGTTAGGAAGCAGCATTGTGCTGCCCTCTATATTGATCTAAAGCATTTGATACTGTCGATCATGCACTTCTGCTACAGAGGTTATCCGACATTGGTTTAGACCAAGTATCCTGCAGTTGGTTCAAGAACTACCTGCATGATATAACTCAATGCACATCTGTTGATGGAGTTCAGTCAAAGGTCCAATGCAGCCGTTATTTCTCTATATCAAATCACTTCTGGTTAACAAGTAAGCACCTTACTGTGATTGTTTTCAATTAAAATGGTCAAAAAGAAACAACTGCTCAAATGTTCTTAAAGGTCCAATGCAGCCATTTTTCTCTATATAAAACCACTTCTGAGTAACAATTAAGTACCTTACCGTGATTGTTTTCAATTAAAATGATAAAAAAGAAACAGCTTCTTAGCAAATAGCAATTTCTCAAGCAAGAATTTTGCTAGGACTGTCTGGGAGTGGTCTGATTGGGGAGGGGAAAACTGAAAACTAGCTGTTATTGGCAGAGAGGTTTGGAACTCTCTTTCTTATTGGTCTATTGACTAATTTACTGCCTAGTGATGTCACCAGGCAAGCCAGAACTCCATCCCACCAAAACAGGCTGACATTTTTGGTGGTCTTTTCAAACAGCTTTTACACTAAAAGGGCATTATCATCTTCACAATTTCACAGTATAATGCCAACCTCATAGTGTAGAAATATGTATAAAACACAGTAAAAAATGTTTTTGCCTTCACTGGACCTTTAACATCACCAAATGAGTGCCACCTAGGCCCCTTACTGATCAATATTTACATTCATATTGTTGCTTTGTCCCTGAATAATAATAATTGTGGGTTGCATCTCTTTGCGGATGATGAAGTTATTTAGGGCAGCCTAGCGTTTAGAGCTTTGGGCCAGTAACCGAAAAGTTTCTGATTTGAAAACCTAAGCCGACAAGGTAAGAAATCTCTCCATTTGCCCATGAGCAAGGCACTTAACTCTAACTTGCTCCAGAGGCATCATACTACTATGACTGTACTACTATGGCTGCCTCTGCAAAACAACACATTTCACTGCACCTATCCAGTGTATGTGACAATACATCAATTTTTTTTGTGTCACCCCAGTACAGACCATAGCACCAGTTCCAATCCAAGTGTCAATGCAGTTTATCAAAATCCAGGCGGCGCTATGGTCAGATGACATGAAAAAAATGGGCCTCTTTGGCAATGCACACCAGTGGTAAGGTTGAAATTGAAAAACAGAAGCATATGTACCTCATACTAGAGTAAAACTTGGTGGTGGATCTTTGATGTTATGGGACTATTTTGCTTCCACTTGTCCTGGGGCCCTTGTTAATGTCAACGGCATCATGCACTCTACTAAGTACCAGGACATTTTAGTAAAAACCTGGTTGCCTCTGCCAGGAGGTTGACATTTGGCCACAAGTGGATCTTCCAGCAAGACAATAAACTGAAGCACTAATCAAAATCCACAAATAAAATGTTAATTTACCACAAAATCAACATTTTGAAATGGCCAACTCAGTCCCCGGACTTGAACCCCATTGAAAACCTGTAGTTTGAATTTAAGAGGGCAGTCCATAAGAGCAGACGCATGATATCAAGGATCTATCAAGGATCTGGCTCAGTGTCATTATCCTCGCAAGGGGAGGGTTCTAGAGTAATGAAAACAGTGGTGCCAAAAATGTTGACCCCTATCTTGTGTAGATTCTTTTTTATTACTTGTTAAACAAAATCTCTTTCTCTTAGCAATTGTATTAGTATAAAATAACATAATTTCCCAATTTATTTGAGCATACAATACAGCTCAGTATTAGTATCATTTATTTTATACGGTCGTTTTTTGCTCATCTTTATCAAGCCAATCATTTTGGACCTGACTGTAATTCTGTTGGATGGGAGTCTCTGACTGCCAGAAGTGCCCAACATTCTCCAGAAACTCCATACTACATCACCTCACTTCATAATTGGCTGGTTCTAGAGGTTCCACGGGTCTCCTCTGAGTTGAGGAAGACTGCATTTAGTTACTGTGCCCCTCACTCCTGGAATGACCTTCAAGTCACTTTAAAACTTGGTTCTCAGGTCTGAAAAGGTCGGTTTAAGACTCGAATGAGGAATGTGATCAATGAGAACTGCACTTGTTTTCATTAAAGTATCATTTGTATCTACTGCTCCCTTTTGAATGTAATGTCATTTATTTGTAATGTTGTAATTGTCATTTTATAATATTTTATTGGAATGATCATGCTTGAATTGCTGTTCTCAGGGCACCATTGGAAAAGATACCCTGGTCTCAATGGGTTCCCCTGGATAAATAAACCTCACCCTCCTACCACCCCATTACCCTACCAAACCTACCCATACCCCCACCATGTTAATCCTTTCTGCCTTTATTAGCATTGTTAAGCACCTAATAAAACGTTGAACTATCTGAAACCTTGTCATCAAGCTATTAAGCTAGCTAGTATCATCTTCCTACTACTCTATCTGGAGCTGAGGCAGCTCCATTTAGCATATCCATCCTCATGAGGCCTACATTCCTTCCCGCCTGCCCAGCGGTACTTTGGACTCCATGCTCCGCTCTGATCTATTTCTGCTCCTCTGCTGCCTCTCCTCTCATCAGCTCTTCTCATCTCCTCCCGACTCGGTGACTTCCACAGAATCTTAATTAGAAAAAAATCCATCTCTTTCTCTCTCTTTCTCTCTCTCGCTCTCTCGCTCTCTGAGAGGTTAGTGTAGCATTAGCATAGCATTAGCGTTAGCGGTTATGGAAGGAAAAAAGTGTCACTGTGAAGGAGTGCTCTCCAACGGCAGCCGCTCACATCTTGTTGTCCTGTTAACATATTTTAAGCTCTCGTGCGGTACAGTCCTGAAGCGGGGGTAGGARGCTTTGATGCCTTTATCGTGCGGCTGTGATAATTGCATCGCCTGGTTTGGAAGCTAAAGCGTGGAAATCTGTCATTAATCTTCAAAAGATAGTTCTGATCTGGTGCTGCAAGTCAGAGCCCTAAAATGTGTGTTCACTGGCTTTACAGTAAGGTTTTTGCAGGTTTTTGCTTGGTTGATAAGATATCCTGTTTGCTTAATATCCCTAAAATTGCAGTTCAAATCTAGATTAAGGTCTTTTAAACCACTGTAATATGATTATAGTCTTTCAAAGCAGAAAACGATGGGGTATTGATGTCCCTGTTTCTGAAACATTATACGCTTCCCTGTATTGTATGGGTAAGTAAGCTCTAGGGCTATGATTAAAACTGTACCCATGGCAGAGATGGTATGGAATACATTCAGTCATACATTTTCAGTTGTATATCCGTTGGGGGACCACAAAGCTGTGACACTGAATAAACTTGCGATGAAAAAGATACAGTAAAACTTTGGTGTCATGCAGTGAAGCAGCTTAAATAGAGGAATCCCAGCTTTCCTGTTTTGGTGTGTGTGTGTGTGTGTGTGTGTGTGTGTGTGTGTGTGTGTGTGTGTGTGTGTGTGTGTGTGTGTGTGTGTGTGTGTGTGTGNTGTGTGTGTGTGTGTGTGTGTGTGTGTGTGTGTGTGTGTGTGTGTGTGTGTCCTAGGTCTCCGAGGCATTGGAGAGGGGCAGAGACGTGGGTTCTTAGGTCTGTAACTGGGTTCTTAGGTCTGTAATAGGTCTGTAACTGTGCTGTGCCGCCCAGTCTATACTCTTAACAGGGCAGTTTTAACTTGTTGAGCTAAAGCCAAGGCTAGCCCCTTCAAAGCAGTACCATGGTAATAAGTAGTACTAATGTGCGCCTTTGGCTTTTCACAAAGCTGGCAGCACAATGATGACCTCACACAGCTGCCCATTTGACCATGTCAACCTCTGAGAAAAATTATTTACTCAGAGACTTTGGCTAGCTAGCTTTCCGGCGGCTCCTGCGGTTCCTCTATTGTGTGAGGGGAACATTGCTCTGTGGGCAGGTCAGCTATGGCCCAGTCTAAAAACGGGAGTCTCCAAGGGAAACTGTAGACCACGGCGACCTGTAGGAACAATGACTGTGACTATGGTACAAATAGAAGCAGACCCCTTCTCCACCAGACCTGGGTTCAAATACTATTTGAAAACATTCAAATGCTTGGAGCATTTGTTTTAGCCTGCCTGGAGTGCCAGGTGGGCAGGGTTTGCACTTTTCTATTGGTTCCATTGTAACTGCAAGCCTAATCAAGCACAGCTTAAAGAGATTGAACAGGATCTTAAACACTTACAAATTCGTAACTTATTGTATGAATTAGAATTCGTAACATGTCACACAAATAGTAGGAATTGTATTTATATATTTTTTTAGCAGGAAGTAACATATACGAAATGGATGACGATTTACACGATTGTGCACAGTTTTCAGGGACCCATTTTGGCACCTGAGCGCTACTTTCAAAACTACTGGCTGAAATTATACAAAACATTTTTAGCATTTAAGTATTTTAAATGATTTCAAATAGTATTTGAACCCAGGTCTGGTTTCCACCAATATTTATACTTTAGTAGACCATGAAGTCATAACATTTATTCTATTTCTAGAATATCATTTGATGGGGGAAATCATTAATTTTTTTATTGGCGAATTCAAGAAAAGTGTGTTGTTTCTTATGTGGTTTGCAGCATGTGAGTGTTCTTCAAGACACATTTGTTCCAATGGCTCAGATAGTTGGCTGGAGCACCGGGCTTTCAACACCAGAGTTGTGGGTTTGAGTCCTGTTAGGCCACCCTGAATGTCGCAAATACTGAATAAGACACTTTGTTAAATAGCATCTGCTAAATAAGAAGACTACATTCAATTCCTTTTCCACAACTGTCCTTGAGAATTGGTCTCCTCAAACTTTGCACACATCAACAAATGCCCTTAATGTAAAGAAAGGCCAATGACAAATTCAGGCACAACTTGAAACCTATGAAAATACTAAACTCACAAAGGCACATATCAAATAACATAAATACAGGAAACATATTGACAGTGCACTGTGACCCTAGTGTAACAGCTCGAGAGCTTGGGTCTATAAGGTTCTATCTGCAAAAAGGTGATTCTGAGATAATTGGCTTTAAAGTTCCGAACCCTCATTGGTTTGAATGGTGTCAGTAATTTTGATATTGTATTCTTTTGAACTTACCAATATGAATTGGGCTATGCGTTTGGACAATTAATATATTTTGCAGTAAATAAAACGTAATAAAAACATATGCCTTGTCCAGGGCCGGAGTCTACACAGACCGATACCCATATGTAGGCCTATTTGCAAATAAGCCATTTGCCACATGGGCAGTGTTGCCAACAATATTTAGTGAGTTTTCAGACCCTTCCAGTGACTTTTATTGGTAAAAGATTCTAGCGACAAATTCAGCTATTTACACGGGCCTGCCATCATTCACTTTGTACTGCACTGTGTGTTTACAGGCAGTAGCAACAGTGTGACTTTAGATCACCAAAACAAAAAGTATTCACCAAAAGCCCCAAAGTACACCTGAAGGGATTTGTGCAAATATGTAAATACCACGGGAGTCCTCTTACATTTGGTAACTTTACAGTCCTATTGATCAAACAACCATGAAAATGTAGGCTCTCTCCCCCCCAGTTGCCTATGCACATCAACAACAACAAGAACAACAACTAATGTTAGCCAGAGCAAGATAAGCTAAAATCTAACGAGGGAACAATAGATAAACCCTCTCAAACTTTTTCAGTTTGTAAGTTAGTTGGCCGTCAAACTTGCACTGATAAACGATGGGGAATAGTAGCCTGCTCGCCCTTCTGCAGCTTGCCTGCCAATGCATGCTTGTCCCAACCCATGTTTTGACAACTGAATGGGAATTTGCCTGCCTGCCCGCCCATTTGATCGATGTCAAATACATTTGATTGACAACTAAGAGATATGCTAACTGTAACAGTCGTTCAAGTTCAGCATAGCTAGCTAGCCAAATGAGTCACATTTCCTGCATCTCTAGCTGTAGCCACAGAAAAAAATGATATTGGGGGGAAGTCAGCCACTCACCCACTAGTCCAATGACAACATCCTCCAAGCAGCTAGCTAGCCACGTTATGACTGACTTGTGATCATTGCCCTTGTTAGTTTGATTGTATTGACATTCCCAGCCTTGGTTACATTTGTCAGTTTTTGTCAGAAATGTTGAGTCATTGAAACTGAAACAATACATCCCGAATGGCTGAAGGAAGCAAACAATGTACCAGGCCAGCTGTGATTTACAACCTGATAGCAATATTTGTTGGACTACTGTGCTTATATTTGTTGGACTACTGTGCCTATACATCTGCATTGCTTGCTGTTTGGGGTTTTAGGCAGGGTTTCTGTGTAGCACTTTGTGACATCTGCTGATGTAAAAAGGGCTTTATGTTATTTTATTTTATTTGACTACCAAGAAATGTATTGGCGAATTATATTAATCATGCATTGAAATGCATCCATCTATTATACCAACAATGCTGTACTCTACGCAATGGAATTTTGAGTCAAATAGAACCTATTTTAAAAGCCTCTTATAAAGTAGGTTTTGTAGAATAAACTGCAAAGTAGTTAAAATGCTGTCAGTTCCACTTTAAGCGTGGTATATTGGCCAATTTACCACACCTCCTCTGGCCTTATTGCTTAAATATAAACCAACATGGCGGAGACAGCCACTGCTTTGGTTTTCCTATTACTCACGACAGAGATGGATTGTCTGTGAAGAGATAGACTTTGTTCATCTTCAGCTTGCTTGCCTGTCTCTCTGAGGAGCACTGAGGCTGTCTATCCAGACCCCATTTGCAAAGAGAAATTGATTGAATTACAAGCTGAGGAATCATGTAGTATTATGGGGTTGAAAGAAGAGGGGTCTGTCTGTCATTGAACGCTGCACTGGCATCAGTGTAAGAGTTGCATGAGAGGGATGATTATGGATCGTGAAGCTAAAGCCAGAGATTGTGTTGGCCGATCTTGAGGATTTGAATCTCGTTATAAGAGGAGTCTATTGCTTTAGAGATCTACATAGCCTAAGCAAGTGCATTTGTTCACGCACAAATACAAACACATGCTAAACACGTGTATGTGACCAATACAATTTGACTTGATGTGGACACTAATACAAACATGCATGCATACATTAAGGTTTAATAATCCATTTAATCAGCCTATAGTACTTCCCAGAATAACTCTGTGGATTCGGTAAGTGGAAAACATGGCATTGTCCTTTATGGAGTTGCACCAGGAATCAATTTCATTCACAGCCAGCAACATCTATTAACAGGGGAGGATGATTCCTTCTCCCAGCTGTTTACTAATGGGTGTTGCAGTGCACCATCAAGCCCAGTAAATTACCTATGGCCTTCGCTCTGCTGTGTGTGTGTGTGTGTGTGTGTGTGTGTGTGTGTGTGTGTGGTGAGTTGTGAAAATGTGTTCAGCGGACGGCCGTTGCTCTCGCCCACGTGCCATCGCACGTCGCGTTAACAGCCCATGCCTTCTGCTTTCTCGTCGCGGTCCAGTGCCTCCTCAACACGTGCGTGCGTGCGTGCGTGCGTGCGTGCGTGCGTGCGTGCTGGTTGGTTGGTTCTTCTACCCTTGTGGGGACCTCAAATCCCCAAAAGGATAGTAAAACAAGGAAAATTCTCCCTTGTGGGGACATTTCCCATGTCCCCATAAGGACAAAGCTATTTTAGGAGTTAGTTTTAGGTTTGGGTTACAGGTTAGGGCCAGGGTTAAGATTAGGGTTATGGTAAGGGTAAGGCTTAGGATTTTGAATGGAAATACATTTTAGGTCCCCACAAGGATATAAGAACATCATGTGTGAGTGTGTGTGCATCTGACTCCTCAAGCCTCCAGGTCCTCTATAACCTTGTAATATTATGGTATAGTTCTATACGTAGCAAGAGCTGAATTGATGTCTCCCCATTATGTGCACTTCTACTCTTATATTCTACTTGTTCTACTCTTTGTTATATTTTCCCTCCTCACCTCAGCAGAACACTTAGGTGATGTACCAAACTGCTGTGCATATTCCAGCCTTCAAAGCACACTTGTTCCAACTTCCACACCCAGGTCTTGTTTGGATTTATAACACGACATCTCTAATAACAGGCAGGCTGTCAAAACCTCTCTTATCTTATCTGGTAGAAAAAAGTCAGAGTGACTGCCACTGGTCTCCCTTACTGTACTGTTCCCTTTAAACTCTGACTGAACTTTTCTTGTTTTGGAGAAGTCGGAGCCTTTCCACTCATAAGAACTGTAGTTATCTCCTCTCGACTGACAGCTGATCTAGTATAACATGCAGCAGATCTACAACAGGTACATTTGTGTTCTAAGTAGAACCATATAGGGTTCTTCGGTTTGTTCCCATAGGGGGACACTTTTTGGTGCTTGGTAGAACCCTTTGCAGTTCTTCATAGAACCCCCCTGTAAATAGTTCTAGTTAGAACCCTCTATTAAGGGTTCTTCCTATAACCCTCTACAAAGGTTCTACCAAGATCCCTTTTATAAACTGAAGGTTAATTCTAGAACTCTCTGAGGGGTTCTACTGAGAACCCTTTTATCTTTGAAGGGTTCTTCCTAGGACACGCTATGAATGGTTCCACAAGTCTCTTTATGACCATACATTACATTATCATAAGGCCTTTTTTTGAAGGCCTAGTTATACCTTAACAAAGTGTTGTTTACAGGCCACATCAGGCCTGCAAATCACGTTATGCTGGCTTATAGAGTGGGAAACACATGTTGCATCTCTTACTGCTCAGTTGAGGGATCATTTGAGAGTTATTCTGCTTGGTTTGTTTGAGTTGTTTCTAAGAACCAACAATGTTTTTGGTCTTCACAGGGAAACCCAAATCTTAATGTGGGTCATCGAAAACAGATTTTGGGAGCCTCTGTATTAATGACTCCATATTGATGTGTAATTTCTTCTAGGCTATTTCTTCTATAGTCTAAGGGTATATAAACAAGCATGGCGGTGACAAATTCAGCAGTTTTCAATGGCAAGGTCCAGGAACTGACCCCAGGGGTGAAAGGTCACGTGGCTAGGAGTCAAGTGGGCTCCCCACAGATGCATCGACCCCAGAGTAACGTACTTCTCTGTCAGATAAACCTTGACAAAATGTGTATAACCTCACATGAAATAGTTAAATGCTGTCAAATAATGAATCAAATTAAAGATGCATACACGCAAAGATCATACTGTATATCACAATCAAAATACCATACATCTTCTTACAAAAAATAGTACAACTTAATCTAATACAAAGGCTAAAGTAGAATGGTACGGCTGTGGTAGTGTAAGTCTAGGCTTGTTCCTACATGTGGCCTTGTCTGTGCAGCGTTGTTTCTCTCCCAATCAATAACATGAAAGACGATGAGAAGACACATTCTTAAGCCAAGAACAAGCTTCTATTAGTTATACAAGACAGTTGACACCTTAGGTTGGCACGTGTGTTCCCATATTTTGACTTCCGTCAGCTTTGTCCGAGCAACAGCCAATCTCCAGTGAAGACATTCACGGAGAGAATACAAAGTGGAAAGACGAGATGAAAAGATGAGTTACGTCCCGTAAATATTGAACTTCAGCTCTTTGACTGCATCATGTTCGGTACAGCTATTTTGGTTTGATTCAATTTTGAGGGAAAGTGTTTCTCTGTTACTTTGTGCTACTAAGTTAATACCAAGTAAGATTGTCACCATTGGTAAAACAGTTTATCCCAGATCTCAAAAAGAAATGAACACCAGGATTGTGGGTTCGACTCCCAAGGCAACCTATACGTAAAATTGTATGCATGCATGACTGTACTGTAAGTCGCTTTGGATAAAAGCATCTGGTAAATAGCCCCAAATGGCAATTCTCCAATTAAATACTTGACTTCCTAGGATACATAGAATAAAATGGAGAGTTGAGTACAGCCTCTCTTAACAGCAGTCTCTAACTACCTCATGAGCCAAGAGTCGATTGCATTTTAAAGCAGAGACAAGTCATATTTACAACTTTCTAAACCACACTGTAGCTTTTAAAGTACATGCAATTCAAAATATTTCACCTGAGAGATATACTGAACAAAAATATAAGTACAACATGCAACAATTTCTAAGATTTTACTAAGTTACAGTTCATATAAGGGAATCAGTCAATTGAAATTAATTCATTAAGCCGTAATCTATGGATTTCACTTGACTGGGAACACAAATATGCATCTGTTGGTCACAGATACCTTTAAAAAAGGTAGGGATGGGGATCAGAAAACCAGCCAGTATCTGGTGTGACCACCATTTACCACATCCAACGCGACACATCTCCTTCGCATAGAGTTGTTGCGTGTTGAATGTTGTCCTACTCCTTTTTAATTGCTGTGCGAAGTTGCTGCATATTGCTGGATATACACGTCAATCCAGAGCATCCCAAACATGCTGAGACATTTTCAGCTTTCAGGAAATGTATACGGATCCTTGCAACATTGGGCCGTGCATTATCATGCTGAAACTTGAGGTGATGGCGGTGGATGAATGGCACGACAATGGGCCTCAGGATCTCGTCACGGTTTCTCTGTGCATTAAATTACCATTGATAAAATGCAATAGTGTTCATTGTATGTAGCTTATTCCTGCCCATACCATAACCCCACCGCCACAATGGGGCACTCTCTTCACAACGTTGACATCAGCAAACTCCTCACTCACACAACGCCATACACGTGGTCTGCGGTTGAAAGGCTAGTTGGACGTACTGCCAAATTCTCTAAAGTTGGAAATGGCTTATGGTATTGCGGGCTCCCTCAAAACTTGAGACATCTGTGGCATTGTGATGTGTAAAAAAACTGCACATTTTAGAGTGGCCTTTTATTGTCCCTAGCACAAGGTCCACCTGTGTAATGATCATGCAGTTTAATCAGCTTCTTGATATGCCACACCTGTCAGGTTGGTGGATTATCTTGGCAAAGGAGAAATGCTCACTAACAGGGATGTAAACAAATTTGCGCACAAAAGTTTTGAGCTTATTTTTTCTGGAACATTTCTGGGATCTTTTATTTCAGCTCATGAAACATGGGACCAACACCACATGTTGTGTTTATATTTTGGTTCAGTGTAGATGAGGTATATCATTAAATTGTCAAAGAAGAGCTAGACCTTTTTTGTTGTTGATTGTTTTTTATTTTTTTATCCCCTTTTCTCCCCAATTTTTCGTGGTATCCAATCGCTAGTAATTACTATCTTGTGTTATCGCTACAACTCCCGTACGGGCTCGGGAGAGACGAAGGTCGAAAGCCATGCGTCCTCCGAAGCACAACCCAACCAAGCCGCACTGCTTCTTAACACAGCGCGCCTCCAACCCGGAAGCCAGCCGCACCAATGTGTCGGAGGAAACACCGTGCACCTGGCCCCCTTGGTTAGCGCGCACTGCGCCCGGCCCGCCACAGGAGTCGCTGGAGCGCAATGAGACAAGGATATCCCTACTGGCCAAACCCTCCCTAACCCGGACGACGCTAGCCCAATTGTGCGTCGCCCCACGGACCTCCCGGTCGCGGCCGGCTGCGACAGAGCCTGGGCGCGAACCCAGAGACTCTGGTGGCGCAGCTAGCACTGTGATGCAGTGCCCTAGACCACTGCGCCACCCGGGAGGCCCCCCATTGTTGATTGTTTTTACATAATTTCCTGTGTTCTGTATTCTGTCTGTCATGTCTGGTTGGAGATAGACACTTCTTACTACAGGGCATACCACCCCACAGATGGTAGCACAGCTCTACGTTGGCTGAGATGAGAGCAGTCATGTTTGTGTGTGTATCAATGTGTACATGTGGGCGTACTGTATGTAATATATTTGGATGTGTGTATCTGAATCCGTGTGTGTTTGTGTGTGTATGACTCCTGTCTCTGTCATTGTGACACCGGAGCTTTGATAACACACACACATCTTCTCTCTAACCTCCCCCTTTCGCCCCATGTCCCCCTCGCCACCCCCTCTGCCCTCTCCCGCTCTCCCTCTTCTCAACACATCCTCTTCATACAATATGTCATCCCACACGCCCATCCAAGCTGCTGGAGGCGTTATCCAATTTGTCTGCTGCTTCAGAGGGTCGGGCTCATGCCCACCGCTTTGAGGCCTCCCTCTCCTCCTCTTGTGCTGCCCCGTGCCCATCCCACCCGTCTTACCCTGTCACATGGCTCTGAGCAGGGCCAGTCTGTGCCAGCGGGCTGCCATGGCACCTGATTGCAGTGCCCTGCTGCCACCCAGCCCTGCCCAATCTGCATCTCTGTGCCACCCGCCGCCAGCTGGCCCATGTCACTGATGGATAGGCAACCGTGATCCACACACACATTCACAGCCGGAGCGGACGGTTTAAACGTGACACATGGAGGAAGTGTGCATATTTGGTACAGCAGAAAGAGCAATAGGATATCTATGTATGTGTGTGTATGTCTTGGAAGACAACCAAAGCGTCAGGTCAGACCAAGCGGCAGATGGTAACTGACATAGACCCATCCACATTGGTATAACAGAACACCACTCTGCCCAGTCTTCTTACCTGATCAGACAAACACCCTCAGAATCTCACTTTTCTATTGTCTGCACATCCATTATCTCACTGCTGAAGCCTACAGTATCTACTGAGGAACAGAATTAGAATGTAGAAGCTCCACAAACAAAAACAGAAAGAGATGCTGTCCTCCCCTGTTATTGGTAAAGGTGAGAGTTTAGAATTTCTTTGGGGTATGATCTTGGACCCTCTGTAACTTTCTCACTCATCATTATTCACGATTCATTCAGGATTATCCGTATGGTAGCATCCACATGAATATATTCTATTCTTATTTACAATAAAAGAAACACAATGCATTATTTACTATTCATTTCTATTGGGGAAAAAATATATCTGAAACACAACCAAAACCAACTGGGAAAGCATCCAACAAGTTTGTCACAAGCTTGATGTAGTCATTGTGTGCTAGGAATATGGGACTAAATAAAATACTTTACTATTTTATTTATAAGAATTTTTAGGGGTGTCAATAATTTTGACCGCTACCTATTTGAGAAAAAAGATATATTACTTGTTAAACAAATTCTCTTTCTCTGAGAAATTGTATTGGTATAAAATACTGCAATTCCCAAAATGTTGTGAGCGTACAATGTAGCTCAGAATTTGAATTATTTATTTTTTATGTTCATAATTGCTCATCTTTATCAATGGTGTCACTCATTTCACGCACTGGTCCCTAATGGCATTTTTGGCTTGACCCCTGTCTTGTTCATGAGCCATGCTCCTTAGACAGAGTTTAATTTAGGATCCTAGTCAGGGGGTGCATGTGTAACCCAAGAGGTTGGGGTATTTTGGGCCGAGGAAGGCGAATGGAATTACTGCACCGCAATCAAGACGATGCAATCGCCACATGAAATTGCTCCAGTTATAGTTCAGCTTACTGTTTCAGTTAGACAACTTTTGATATTTTTCCTTTTCTATCCAGCCAATTCAAACATTTGTAAAATACAGCGATACAGTTTAAATTTGAATATGTATGACAGTGAATCTTGTTCATGAAACCATCTCCCACACTTTTGTCACTCCAAATCTCCACCTCTCCTCTCTCTGTGCCTAATGCCTTGTCTGGAATGTTGCCCTTACGTCACCGTTCCGATGGTGTTGAGTCTAGCATGTGTGCGTGTGATTTCTGGTTATGTTTGTGGAGCTTCTATCTTCCCCTGTTATTGGTAATGGTGAGAGGTTAGCATGTCTTGGGGGTATGATATTTGACTCTCTGTAACTTTCTCAGGATTATCCGTAATCATGGTAACAGCCACATTCATGTCTTATTTACAATAAAAGTAATAGGAATATGGAAGCAAATGCTAAACCTTATGAGTACTTTATGTATAAGAATCTTCAGGGGTGTCAATAATTTTGACCCTTACCTTTTTGAGAGAGAAAAATATTACTAAACAAAAATCTCGAGACAAAATCTCTTTCTCTGAGCAATTGTATTAGTATAAAATAATATAACCACATTTTTTGAAGCATACAATATACAGTTGAAGTCGGAAGTTTACATACACCTTAGCCAAATACATTTAAACTCAGATTTTCACAATTACTGACATTTAATCCTAGTAAAAATTCCCTGTCTTAGGTAAGTTGGATCACCACTTTATTTTAAGAATGTGAAATGTCAGAATAATAGTAGAGAGAATGATTTATTTAAACTTTTATTTCTTTCATCACATTCCCAGTGGGTCAGAAGTTTACATACACTCAATTAGTATTTGGTAGCATTGCCTTTAATTTTTTTAACTTGGGTCAAATGTTTCAGGTAGCCTTCCATAAGCTTCCCACAATAAGTTGGGGTGAATTTTGGCCCATTCCTCCTGACAGAGCTGGTGTAACTGAGTCAGGTGTGTAGGCCTCCTTGCTCGCACGCGCTTTTTCAGTTCTGCCCACAAATGTTCTATAGGATTGAGGACAGGGCTTTGTGATGGCCACTCCAATACCTTGACATTGTTGTCCTTAAGCCATTTTGCCACAACTTTGGAAGTATGCTTGGGGTCATTGTCCATTTGGAAGACCCATTTGCGACCAAGCTTTAACTTCCTGACTGATGTCTGAGATGTTGCTTCAATATATCCACATAACTTTCCCTCATCATGATGCCATCTATTTTGTGAAGTGCACCAGTCCCTCCTGCAGCAAAGCACCCCCACAACATGATGCTGCCACCCCTGTGCTTCACGGTTGGGATGGTGTTCTTCGGCTTGCAAGCCCCCCCCCCCCCCTTTTCCTCCAAACATAACGATGGTCATTATGGCCAAACATCTTSTTCMTKGCTGAGCGGTCTTTCAGGTTATGTCGATATAGGACTCGTTTTACTGTGGATATAGATACTTTTGTACCTGTTTCCTCCAGCATCTTCACAAGGTCCTTTGCTGTTGTTCTGGGATTGATTTGTACTTTTCGCACAAAAGTATGTTCATCTCAGAATGCGTCTCCTTCCTGAGCGGTATGATAGCTGTATTGTCCATTGGTGTTTATACTTGTGTACTATTGTTTGTACAGATGAATGTGGTACCTTCAGGCATTTGGAAATTGCTCCCAAGGATGAACCAGACTTGTGGAGGTCTACAATTTTTTTCTGAGGTCTTGGCTGATTTCTTTTGATTTTCCCATGATGTCAAGCAAAGCGGCACTGAGTTTGAAGCTAGGCCTTGAAATACATCCACAGGTACACCTCCAATTGACTCAAATGATGTCAATTAGCCTATCAGAAGCTTCTAAAGCCATGACATAATTTTCTGGAATTTTCAAGCTGTTTAAAGGCACAGTCAACTTAGTGTATGTGAACTTCTGACCCACTGGAATTGTGATACAGTGAATTATAAGTGAAATAATCTGTCTGTAAACAATTGTTGGAATAATGACTTGTGTCATGCACAAAGTTGATGTCCTAACCGACTTGCAATAACTATAGTTTGTTAACAAGAAATTTGTGGAGTGGTTGAAAAATGAGTTTTAATGACTCCAACCTAAGTGTATGTAAACTTCCGACTTCAACTGTAGATCAATATTTATTTTTGTACAGTCATTATTGCTCATCTTTATCAAGGGTGTCAATAATTTCAACCCCACTATACTTCATGATAAACTGGACCGAATGTGGGAAAAACACACTGGCTTCATTCTTAGCTCATGTTCATTTGGCACCAAACTGATWAAAAAAAAACAGAAACAAGGAGACTACCTGTAATTGTCTAATAAAATATGCAAATGTTAGTTTTCTGTTACAAACACTTTCTGTTGTGTGCCCCTAATGAACATGACCCAGGAAATGTTGCAATGTGACTCCTACCGCACAGCTTTGCATTGCTTCTAACGTGATTATAACCAATGACAGTGCAGGACTAGTGACCTGTCCAGGGTGTGTACATCAAGCTGCCTCACACAACAGAAACAGAAGATATGCTCCTGCCCCATGGGCCATTATAGCTCAGACAAGGTTTTCTTACTGTGCAAGGACAATAGATTTTTTACAAATCCCATAGCAAATCCCATACATGCAGACAGCATACAGTGACATCAAAGTCATCAAAATTGCTCACTATACACACACAAACACACACATGGAACAGAAGAAAATGCCATTTCATCATCGGCCCGCTGCCACAGGAGATCTTCTCCCTGCGCCTCATCTTGAATAATTGCTGTGGTGACAATATCCCCAGCCCTGCAGCAGACACACACACCATCAGCTCACATCATTCCCAAAACACTGGGGGGTTGGCTGCCACACGCTTCTCTATATCTCCCATCTCAGCCCATTATTTCAGTAATGCCCATTCTCTTGGCTAGGAGTGGCTTCTTTAGGAGTCTTATGGTGCAGAAGCAATAGCATTCAATTGGTGGTGTCCTGATATAGCCCTTAATAACATCCTGTCCTCTTTCCTTGTCCCCTTTCCTTGTCTCTTAAAGCTGTTTCAAGCCCTTTTAGATTGGTGATCATGAAGTTAGTAAAGACTAGGAGGATAATTGAAGACTTTTGGCTAGGCCATTAGCAAACATCTTTAAATGGAGGCTATCTAAGAATGAATGTAGAAGCTTRGAGCAATTCTTCACAATGAATTAATCCTTTCATCAAATGAATGAGGGTTTTAATGATTTGTTGCCAGTGGTTTAGCCGAGGATACAAGTGGGAAAAACATGGTCCGTTGAGTGATAGCATAGCCTAACAGTGCCATCCTCCTTCAAGCAACTTTCTCCAGGAAATAAAGGGACTTTTCACTTAGTGAGGGAATTTGCACTCACATTTCTTGTCATAGAATTGTTTTAGAACAGGGCGTTCCTCTCCTCTCTCCCCCCTCTCTGGTTCAGCATGACAAGCCCTCGCTAGGCAGTTGCAGTTAATGGCAGCGGAATATGTGCAACAACATCACTGATTACCGAGCACAGGCGGACTGCGCAAAGGCCATCTGTCCCGGACTAGGAGAGAGCCATCAGTGATCAGCTGTTACATCCGACAGCTGAAGGACAGAGGGCCAATCGACACACTGGAGACCTCTGGGCCTCATTAACGTAAATAATATGTTAATATAACCAACTCAAAACATCTGAGACCTGGAGGACCTTTACTCACTGAAGCCCCTCAAATACCGTCTCTGAATACACTGTAACAAACCCACAACACATGTCAGAGAAGGGTGGGCAGATGTGTGTGTGTGTGTGTCTGTGTGTGTTGCCCACATGCGTGGGTGTGTGTGTGATTGCCCCGCTRTGATTGGTTGTCTAATGAACCCACTGCAGGTGTGCCATGGCCTTCTGGTGATTGGGCACTTTCTCCAGTCCTACTCAATAATCCATGGATTGGGGATGCGGAGAGTTACTGGATGTGTCACACAGAGCAATGTACACACTCAATAACCAAGCATATGCTTCATACACAAGCTTACCTAGTAAACGTAAATGAAGATTCTCATGCAAGTAATAAGAAAAACATAATCAACATATCTTTTCTAATGCTTTTAATCCTACCATTTTGGACCATTCCATTGAAACACAATTTCCGATAGGTAATCATTTCCTCTTTAGGTTCATTATGTACTGTATGTTAATACAGTCAGCATCAGGAGAGTTATAATGCAGTCAGCATCAGGAGAGTTATAATGCAGTCAGCATCAGGAGAGTTATAATGCAGTTCCAGGCATCAGGAGAGTTATAATGCCAGTCAGCATCAGGGAGAGTTATAATGCGTCAGCATCAGGAGAGTTATAATGCAGTTCAGCATCAGGAGAGTTATAATGCAGTCAGCATCAGGAGAGTTTATAATGCGGTCAGCATCAGGAGAGTTATAATGCGGTCAGCATCAGGAGAGTTATAATGCGGATCAGCATCAGGAGAGTTATTAATGCAGTCAGCATCAGGAGAGTTATAAGCAGTCAGCATCAGGGAGAGTTATAATGCAGTCAGCATCAGGAGAGTTATAATGCAGTCAGCATCAGGAGAGTTATAATGCAGTCAGCATCAGGAGAGTTATAATGCAGTCAGCATCAGCGAGAAGTTATAATGCGGTCAGCATCAGGAGAGTTATTAAATCGGCAGCAATCAGGAGAGTTATAATGCGGTCAGCATCAGGAGAGTTATAATGCAGTCAGCATCAGGAGAGTTATATGCAGTCAGCATCAGGAGAGTTATAATGCAGTCAGCATCAGGAGAGTTATAATGCAGTCAGCATCAGGAGAGTTATAATGCAGTCAGCATCAGGAGAAGTTATAATGCAGTCAGCATCAGGAGAGTTATAATGCAGTCAGCATCAGGAGAGTTATAATTGCAGTCAGCATCAGAGAGTTTATATGCAGTCAGCATCAGGAGAGTTATAATGCGTCAGCATCAGGAGATTATAATGCGTCAGCATCAGGAGAGTTATAATGCGGTCAGCATCAGGAGAGTTATAATGCAGTCAGCATCAGGAGAGTTATAATGCAGTCAGCATCAGGAGAGTTATAATGCAGTCAGCATCAGGAGAGTTATAATGCGGTCAGCATCAGGAGAGTTCAGAGTTATAATGCGGTCAGCATCAGGAGAGTTATAATGCGGTCAGCATCAGAGAGTTATAATGCGGTCAGCATCAGGAGAGTTATAATACAGTCAGCATCAGGAGAGTATTAATGCAGTCAGCATCAGGAGAGTTATAATGCGGTCAGCATCAGGAGAGTTATAATGCAGTCAGCATCAGGAGAGTTATAATGCGGTCAGCATCAGGAGAGTTATAATGCAGTCAGCATCAGGAGAGTTTTATAATGCCAGTTCAGCATCAGGAGAGTTATAATGCAGTCAGCATCAGGAGAGTTATAATGCAGTCAGCATCAGGAGAGTTATAATGCCGGTCAGCATCAGAGAGTTTATATGCAGTCAGCAATCAGGAGAGATTATAATGCAGTCAGCATCAGGAGAGTTATAATGCAGTCAGCATCAGGAGAGTTATAATGCAGTCAGCATCAGGAGAGTTATAATGCAGTCGCTATCAGACATTTACAGTTCTTGCATTTTCAATAGAGCTGTTGAGGGCTATTTTTTGTGAGCCTCCATCTGGTTTATACCAGTTTAAAGTAAATGGCTATAAAACGCGCCATAAAATCTTGAAACTTAAAGAGGACAATATAAATGTCCTTTGCACAAGTCATTAAATTCATCAGCAACTATTTAGCCAAAAACATCCCAACTTCATCAATACCGGAACTAATTTGAGTCTGTGCTTTTTGAACAGAAGGAGCTTCTTCAATATACAGTAGGTAGTACAATAAAATATACAAATGTCAGCTACATCATTGCTTTCATTCAGCGCCGGAAACTTTGGAGCCAATCAAGCACAAAGAATGCCAGCAGACAACAGCTCCCCTAGAGTAGTGGAATTGAACATCCTCTTACATATTGACAGTGCTGGACTATTAATAATAAATAAATAAAWATATATAGTGCTTTATCATACTCTCAAAGTTCAGATGGGAGTCATGGCCAAACCTGTGCCTGGTATCAACTGTGGCATTCTGCACCTAACTCTGATAAGACTGTGATAAAGCCACGCTCGTTCCTAAGGCCATAGGGCAGTTTAGTTAAATGCCAGATGGGCTGGCCAAATTTTTGTCCAGTGGGCCGGTCTAAATTGGGGTTTTTGCAAGAAATTATTATTATTTGGCTAATAATGGTGGCATCTAGAAAAAAAATGGGCCGGTGTTGGGGCCTCAAGGGAAGGAATGGACAAGTGTGTTGGAAATGCCTTGGCCGATTTCTGGTCCCAGTTCATCCCGGCCTCATTCCCTCTGCTGCAGTCAATACCTATGTGGAAAGTGCTGTGGGTACTACAGTGCTGAACTGACGAGCACCTGTTTTCACAGTGCCAGTTAAACATTAAAGGTAAACTAATGATGAGGTCATAAAAATGTGTCAAAATAACATGTTTCCTGATTTTGCATACATGTCTATAATTTACCAGTGTAAAAGACATGGATACGGATTTGAACTGTACAGTTACAAAAGCGTAGCATATTATGTAACTGTATTAAGTACTGTACGAGTAAAATCATTAAACACCATTTAAAGTACATTAGAGAACCTGAATTTACGATTGTAACAATGTTTTAAAAATACATTCCAGACATCACTGTTGCCCGTTAATGTGTGTCTCTAACTCATTCGATGCAAACACAGTCCCCTCAATAGGAAATACTGCTGACATTTAAAACAGCCCTGACAAAAGACATTTCAAAAATTGCATTTGCAATTGAAGAGGATTCCAGAGCGGTGGAGAAAAACTATCTGACGTTTTGAAAGAGGCAGGATTTAAAAGCCTCATTCCAAATGACTTTTTCGATGGGGATGCATCCTTGTCTGGAATGTGTTAAAATATATTTCAAGATAACGATGAGCGCCAGCGTATAAAGATATGTACTTACTATTTATTACATTGAGTATATACAGTTTATTATAAACCGGGTAGTTCAAGCCCTGAATACTGATTGGCTGAAATCCGTGGTATATCAGACAGTATACCATGAGTACATTTATTTTTACTGTTTTAATTATGTTGATAACCAGTTTATAATAGCAATAACGCTCCTCTGGGGTTTGTGGTATATGGCCAGCTAACGTCTGTATCCAGACACTCCACCTTGCATCGTCCTTAAGAATAGCTCTTAGCCGTAGTATATTGGCCATATACCACACCCCCTCGTGTCTTATTGCTTAATTATACACCTATAGAGGGATGGCAGATGCTGTTACTTATAAATGTGTACACAGGTGCACAAAAGAACAAGATAGACATCTCTCCACTCTTCTCCTCAATGTTTATGCTGTAGACTCTCCCCTGGATGTGTTGCTTTTCACAGAATGAAGCCCTACTGTGAATAGTGGTGCTCTGTACTCGCATAGAAATCACACTTACTCAGAGAGCAACAATCTCAGTGAAACAGCATGTTACCCAACGCTACTGGACACCAATATTGGTGTGTGCGTGTGTGTACATGTGTGTGTGTGTGTGCGTGCGTGTGTGTGTGCATGCGTATGTGTGAGTGCGTGTGTGCATGCGTATGTGTGCGTGTGTGCATGCGTATGTGTGCGTGTGTGCATGCGTATGTGTGCTTTAGAGTATGAAAGGTAAGAAGACGTCAAACAAGATGCACAGTCAGTCAAGCAACAACCAATTAAAACCTCTTTCAACCAATCACCCTTCTCCCTCTGATGTATCTGTCAGGTTAATTACAGTATAGCAGCTAATGCTAAAACCGTTAGCAATTACAATTACTTTTTTCACTACATTTCCTATAGCCTGTTGCTGCCTACGCTTCATGTTTCACTAAGCACAGCGGGGCCAGCTATCATTAGAATCATGTTAAATAACCAATGAACAATGAAAAGAAAGCCTTTTCGTGAGCAGAATAGCAGCTCTATAGTATTAGCATTAGCATCCACCATTGATCCTCTACAGAGACACCCACTCCTCTACACTAAATGATTTAATAGGCCTGATTCTGCTTTGATCACCTTCTAGAAAGATTAAAATGTCTTTGCACTGTTTCTTTATTTATCGTCAAGATATGCTCTACTCCGTTGCTCAAGATGACTAATTGCCGTGGCAACATGTACAAGTATTTAATGAGTTCCGATTCACATTAAGAAATAGTTGGCAAGATATTTTTTCAAAGCAGGCTGGCTATGAATCACAAGGAAGTCCATCGTCACAGCCTATCAGAGTAAAGGCTCGAACAACTGAGATGGTGTCACACGGTCAAGTGAATATTTATTCAGTCCGCATTTATTCAGGGGGTTTCGTCAAAAATGCCATGCTTGAAAACGCTTGAAAAGCTACAATCAAGGCAGACATACAAGCACACAGAACAATGCAATTCTGTGTGCTCTGTCACCGAAGTTCTGAGAAACGTTTCTGACCAAAAATTTTACAAGAAGCTTAGGTACAATCGTGTGTGCGAGAGTTCTATATATTTTCGTTTTATTGTACCCCAGAGAACCTCCAGCAGGTTATTCAGAGAGCAGGCGAGGCAGAGTATAGTGAACCAGGGCAAGGTGCCCGTGAATGCTCTTCCAGCTACTAAGCAGCCAGGCAGCCGACCCAAATTAGTCCAATGACGTCTTGAGGGAGGCAACCCCCCCTGGGTGTGTGAGTGTGTGTGTGTGCGTGTGCGTGCATGTGCATGTGTCTGCGTCCGTGCACATGTTTGTGCATATCTACATACAGATCTTAACACATATTAGGTTGGGTAGGCGCCCCCCCTTGGGTTGTGCCGTGGCGGAGATCTTTGTGGGCTATACTCGGCCTTGTCTCAGGATGGTAAGTTGGTGGTTGAAGTTATCACTCTAGTGGTGTATGGTCTGTGCTTTGGCAAAGTGGGTGGGGTTATATCCTGCCTGTTTGGCCATGTCTGGGGGTATCATCGGATGGGGCCACAGTGTCTCCTGACCCCTCCTGTCTCAGCCTCCAGTATTTATGTATGTATGCAATAGTTTATGTGTCGGGGGCTAGGATCAGTCTGTTATATCTGGAGTATTCTCCTGTCTTATTCCGTGTCCTGTGTGAATTTAAGTATGCTCTCTCTAATTCTCTCTTCTCTCTTTCTTTCTTTCTCTCTCTCGGAGGACCTGCGCCCTAGGACCATGCCTCAGGACTACCTGCATGGACTTC
>NC_036847.1:11613642-11628607 GCF_002910315.2 Salvelinus sp. IW2-2015
CCATGTTCTGTTATAATCTCCACCCGGCACAGCCAGAAGAGGACTGGCCACCCCTCATAGCCTGGTTCCTCTCTAGGTTTCTTCCTAGGTTTTGGCCTTTCTAGGGAGCTTTTCCTAGCCACCGTGCTTCTACACCTGCATTGCTTGCTGTTTGGGGTTTTAGGCTGGGTTTCTGTACAGCACTTTGATATATCAGCTGATGTAAGAAGGGCTATGTAAATACATTTGATTTGATTAGGTCCTTATGATTCCAGGTTCATTATATGTATCACTACACTCACCGTTGTTCGATATAGAATATCCACATTTGTATGATACTGTATGTGTATGGAATTGGAGGACCCGTGCAAAGGTGGCAGTGTGCAGTAGTGAATCCCCAGGCGCTAGCCGGCTAGCAGGGTCGTCACAGTGAACCAACAGTCTTCCCCACACACTTCTTTCCCCTCTGCGATAACTAGTGATGAATTAAACCCCCTTTTACACAACTCACCAACCAATGTTCATAACTCAGGCTAGGAAGAGAGGATTATAGGAAGAGGGGAGGAGAACAAGAGAGGGCAATGGAAGAGTTAAGACAGAGAGACACCAGTCCACGTACACAATACTATCGCCCCTTCAACAGTAATACTCAATCAAATTAACTAAAACCATTTAATTGTACTGCACATGGAGACGTTTTTAACTGCTATACAAGATTATAACAGAAATTCCGAAAGGTATTGTTTAATTGTGAGTAAAATCCCCAGTAATCATATTTCTGTTTAATAAATGAGCATGCTTGTGGTCTCTCAGCTGAGCAGTGAAGAGACATTCCCATTCAAGTCAATTGGAGTCCATTTCTATGGTGAGGCCTCTATGAGGGAGGGTGACATCACCATTTAAACTCGCCCGGCGGAATGCTTGTTGTCACTTTCAGAGGCACCTTTCTCACACACACACACACACACACACACACACACACACACACACACACACGAGCTGACAGAAATAACTGAATAACAAAGTGACAGCAGAGTCCATTCAAAACAATGCTGACACACGACCAAAGCATTCCAGGCTGGCACAGCGGAGTCTGTGTCAACGGTGTGTGCCTCGCCACTGCCAGAATGTACACACACACACACACACACACGGTGAGTGATACAGAACATGTAGAGTCAATAAACTTTGAACAAAACTTCAGGCAATGAAAAATAAAGACTTGTTCCATTGAATAGACAAAATAGTAATGCAGGACAATGAAGACAAATTTTTCACCATGTAACAGAATTTGTCTTTCAGTTCACTAAGATTTTGGGAACTGGCTGTGACTGAGAGTGGAAAGTCTGACCTACAGAACACTGCCAATAGCATGATGGAACATATTCCTTCAGGGAGAGTTCATTGCTACTGTAGCTTCCAGGCAAGGAAACAGCAGGAGCGTGTGCGTGTGTGTGTGCGTGTGTGTTCGAGGGGTGGATGGGACATAGCAACGCATCCACATGCTCTCAACCCAGCCACACCGTAAACAAAGCCAAGATAGGGCAAACACACACACACATTCTGCAGCATGGGCAGCCATTCAAACAGTACTTGGAAACAGTAACCCTCAGCAACCCTCACAACCCCCCCCCCCCTATAAGCCCTCACACCAGAGTGAGAGATCCATTGCCCAGCTTGGGGAATGTATTGAACCAGCTAGAGTGCCAGCAGAGAAAGTAGAGAGTATGAGTATGGAAGGGAGGGTACTCACTTGCCACTCTCCCCCCACCCTTCTCTCCACCACTACCCCTCCAAAGTGCACCACTCCTGCTCTCCAGGGTTCAAATGGAGGGGTTAATTATTTAACAGTGAGGGACATGTGAGTGGACATCAAACAGTGGATTGACCCCCGCTCCTCTCTCTGGTCCATCCCATTTGTAGCCAACTGTCACCCCTTCCTTCTCCCCCCCAAACACCAACATTACACACACATTCTATAAATCCTCAAAGGCACAGACACTCTCTCTTAAACTGTGAGTCAGGGCTTTTTCACCCATATAAGGACACACACACACAAACACACACACGTGAAGCAGCATACACATGAGACAATTACACGCACACTCATTCTCTTCCCTCTCTCACACACTCTCTCTCGGTCCGTCTCTGTTACCATGGTGGTGGTGGTGGCGGATGTGTTGTTGGTGGTGGTTCTCTATTGGGGGGTCACGCTCCCGGTCGGCGGCCCCCAGCTCAGCCAGCCTGCGGCTGGTGGCCGTCAGCTCAGAGCGCAGGTTGGTCACCTCCTGGCTGGCCGACTGGACTGCCCCTTCGATCCTCTGGGCCAGCTGCTTGTCGTCATCCATCATTTTCAGGATTTTGGCCTGAGGAGGGAATCCAAACAGGAGGGTGTCATGCTGTTGTCAAGTTGACMATGTCCAGGAACAAAATGAAACTGTATTGTGTCTTCGGTTGTATTCCTCCGCACTGCTCTACTAGACTATTTTCTTAAGAAAAAACTGCGAGTAAAATCCTTCAGAAGCAGTGTGTCCTTTTCCTCAAATTAGCTAAGGGGAAATGTTCTGTGTAACTGTTATCCTCTGTGGTGCATGTGCGAGTGTGACTGTGTGTGTGTGTGTGTGAGAGAGAGAGTTCTTTAACAGAATGAGATAGAGAGTGTGTGTGTGAGAGAGAGAGTAGAAGAGCGAGTGAGAGAGGAACAGAGAGAGGAAGAGAGAGGGAGAGAGAGAGAGGAACAGAGAGAGTGTGTATGTGAGAGAGAGAGAGCAGGCACTCCCTCTGTGAAATGTGCTCCCTGCAGCTGACTGCTGAAAGGACACAGAGCACTGGGAGATGACAAGCACCTTTTTAAATGGACTGTACCAAGTCCAGGGAAACCATGGGGGGGGGGGCTTGGTAGTGCTGCTGCATGGACCTTTGGTGTCAGCCGCATGGACTTTTCCCTTACGAGGTTTTAGCTCGTTGTCTTTGACAGTAAGGAAAAGCAGAACTCACATCTGCTAAGGCCTAAATCCTTGTGAGATAATCTGGTGAGAGAATAATTTCTTGAAGAAGGAAAAATAAATATGGGGGGACAACAAAGAGCGTTGCATAGTCACCACTTCCCAGATGAATTCTCCTTACTCAGGCTGAGGCTTTGTCTGGTGTAGCTTGCAGCTGGCTTTTGTCCTGCAGTGTTAATGTGTCAGTGTCACAGTCCTCTGGATCTCATGTGTTAGTGGCTGAGTGAGCAAAACTAGAAGCTTATTAATTGGGGCAATATATAGAATGTGTTAGATAGAAATGTACTGTGTAAATCTGACATGATTATTTTCTAATAAATAATAACTTWAAAAAAAATAAAGTTACATGAAATATTGATCTCTAAAGGACAGAGAAACATGTACTGTACTGTATGTTACAATATATTTCTATAAGAAAGATCCATAAGAATGTTTTCCTGGAGAAGCCTCTGCTCTCTCCCTTTCCCCCACTTCCTTATATTCTTCTCTTCGCCTCTCCGCACTTCTACCCCTAATTTCTTCCGTTCATTTAAGCGAGGAATAAAATACTACAAATACAGGAAACAGCTGCAATGACTAACACCTGCTTTGAGATCTGAGGGTAATTGATCATGTTGAAAAGCATGTTTTCCCTTCCAATGCAACAGAGTTCATACATACAGTACAGTACATCATACAGTTGATCAACATATCTGCAGCAATTGTATCAAAAGAAGTTGTGTTTTACAGATTGCAGCTTCAAACWTTCAATTTCAGTCACAACTGTAACTTAAGATATTTTGATTGATTTGCTTTTAAATGCTATCTAAAGCATTTTGAAAGACAAGCAGACAGATAGAAATTGGTTCAATTTCAAGTGTTAAACAGACTTGTTGTTGAGAAAACTCATTCACAATGGTTTTGATATGAAATTGAGGATTAAAAAGAGTGATAGGACAGCAAACAGTAGAGATCAACTCAAACCGAAAAAAAATTATAAATGGTTACATGTTTACTTTCACTGTATTTTGGAAGATGTTAAATGACCAAGCTTGACTGGCAGGTTAAAGCTGTCAGGCTGGCTGTGTAATGAAAATCCCCAGCACATACAGTGGCAAAGTGGTTTCCTTTATACGGTACAAACATGCCACACACACACACACACACACACACACACACACACACACACACACACACACACACACACAGACTTACATAAACCACACGTTCTTACAAACACATTGAACACACACACACATTCAAGGTCATGGTCAGTTTAAATGGTTTCCTTCTTTTTTTCTCAACGCTACATTTCCTCTCTGTTTGAGAGTACCCCGGCCACCTGAACACACTACACAGTGTGTGTGTGTGTGTGTGTGTGTGTGTGTGTGTGTGTGTGTGTGTGTGTGTGTGTGTGTGTGTGTGTGGTGTGTGGTGTGTGTGTGTGTGTGTGTGTGTGTGTGTGTGTGTGGTGTGTGTGTGTGTGTGTGTGTGTGTGCGTGCGTGCGTGCGTGTGTGTGTGTGTGTCCACTGAGAGTGTTACCACAGCAGGCCACCTCATCACCAACAACACAAACACTGTGTCACATTTTCCCACCAAGTTGCAATTGCACACTCCACGTCATGGATATAAAGGCATCCAGCTAGCATATTTGGTTCCCTGGATGTTCTGGAACGTTGAGTGGGGAATTATATGGCATTTGACAAATAAGAGATTATCTGCCTCCAATCCACACATAAGTAGTAAATTGCTTGAATGGGCTGTCATAGTAGCCAAATTTCCCACAACAAGCTACAGTATTCATATAGTAGTCAAATAAAACACAGTGGCACCGCAATAACGTCCATTGGTTACTGTCTACTGGGATTCATAATGTAAACTTTGACACTTTTCCGGCTGTGTCATAAGTGGAACTCATCCAATGTGTAGAAGTACAACAGCTGGGTATCAATATCATACACGTTGAAGTCGGAAATTTACATACACTTTGGTTGGAGTCATTTAAAACTAGTTTTTTCAACCTCTCCACAAATTTCTTGTTAACAAACTATAGTTTGGCAAGTCGGTTAGGACATCTATTTTGTGCATGACACAAGTCATTTTACCAACAATTGTTTACAGACAGATTAATTAATTTATAATTCACTGTATCACAATTCCAGTGGTCAGAAGTTTACATACACTAAGTTGACTGTGCTTTAAACAGCTTGGAAAATTCCAGAAAATTATGTCATGGCTTTAGAAGCTTCTGATTGACATCATTTGCTAGTTGACATGCATTTGAGTCAATTGGAGGTGTACCTGTGGATGTATTTCAAGGTCTACCTTCAACTTGTGCCTCTTTGCTTGACATCATGGAAAATTAAAAAGAAATCAGCCAAAGCCTCAGAAAAAAAAATGGAAACATCCACAAGTTTGGTTCATCCTTGGGAGCAATTTCAAAAGGCCTGAAGGTACCACGTTCATCTGTACAAACAATAGCACGCAAGTATAAACACCATGGAACAACACAGCATCATATACCGCTCAGGAAGGAGATGCGTTCTGTCTTCTAGAGATGAACGTACTTTGGTGCGAAAAGTGCAAATCAATCCCAGAACAACAGCAAAGGACCTTGTGAAATGCTGGAGGAAACAGGTACAAAAGTATCTATATCCACAGTAAAGTTAGTCCTATATCGACATAACCTGAAAGGCCGCTCAGCAAGGAAGAAACGACTGCTCCAAAACAGTCATAAAAAGCCAGACTATGGTTTGCAACTGCACATGGGGACAAAGATCGTACTTTTTGGAGAAATGTCCTCTGGTCTGATGACACAATAATATAACTGTTTGGCCATAATGACCATCGTTATGTTAGGAGGAAAAAGGGGGATGCTTGCAAGCCGAAGAACACCATCCCAACCGTGAAGCACGGGGGTGGCAGCATCATGTTGTGGGGATGCTTTGCTGCAGGAGGGACTGGTGCACTTCACAAAATAGATAGCATCATGATGAGGGAAAGCTATGTGGATATATGGAAGCAACATCTCAAGACATCAGTCAGGAAGTTAAAGCTTGGTCGCAAATGGGTCTTCCAAATGGACAATGACCCCAAGCAWACTTCCAAAGTTGTGGCAAAATGGCTTAAGGACAACAAAGTCAAGGTATTGGAGTGGCCATCACAAAGCCCCGACCTCAATCCTATAGAAAATTTGTGGGCAGAACTGAAAAAGCGCGTGCGAGCAAGGAGGCCTACAAACCTGATTCAGTTACACCAGCTCTGCCAGAAGGAATGGGCCAAAATTCATCCAAGTTATTGTGGGAAGCTTGTGGAAGGCTACCTGAAACATTTGACCCAAGGTAAACTATTTAAAGGCAATGCTACCAAATACTAATTGAGTGTATGTAAACTTCTGACCCACTGGGAATGTGATTAAATAAATAAAAGCTGAAATAAATMATTCTCTCTACTATTCTGACGTTTCACATTCTTAAAATAAAGTGGTGATCCTAACTGACCTAAGACAGGGAATTTTGTACGAGGATTAAATGTCAGGAATTGTGAAAAACTGAGTTTAAATATATTTGGCTAAGGTGTATGTAAACTTCCGACTTCAACTGTATACCCTGTGAACATCTGCCTTATGGCATGTGTGATACAGTATGTTATTATAGAGTGACAACATTACACCCCACAGATCGACCCCATATAAACTACAACAACAGACACGGACAGTTACAGTCACAGTCCGACTGCTCATCCATCTGTCCAGTAAGACACACCAGACACCCTCCTGCTCTGTAAATTAACATACCTCCGGGCGTTATTTATAGATGACCCCCTCAGCCACGTATGACACATTACTCATTATTGAGAGAGACCGAGAAAGAAAGAGAGACGGGGGGAGAGAGAGTAAAGAGAGAGAAAAAAATTGAGGGAGAGGGGGGAGGGAGAGATATTAGAGAGAGAGAGAGAGAACATTTGAGAGAGAAAGAGATAGCAGAGAGGGAGAGAGAGTAGAGAGAGAGAACATTTTAGAGAGAAAGAGAGAGGGGAGGGAGAGGGAGTAGAGCGAGAGAGAGAAAACATTTCATAGAGAAAGAGAGAGGGGGAGGGAGAGGGAGAGGGATATACTGAGAGGTTAATAAACAATAACCCGACCCAGATGAGTCCGTCCTCATTAATTAGGCTGAAATTCATCTCACGTCCGGTTGGTGTCATGGAGCCTTGGACCCTTCTGGGTAATCAACGTGAGAGAGGGGGTAGGAAGTGGGGAAATGCACTCGACCCCTGAACCCAATGCAGAACAGACATCCCCTGGGGGGGATCTGAAGTGGTCTGGTTGGGGACACTGGAGCAGAGCTGGACACAGCGGCCGAATAGGATCAGTAACTGGGCGGCGTGCGGGGGTTGTCATTAGCACATGAATAGAGCTAAGGAGGTATAAGTGCAGTGCAGTGGAGTGGAGGTTGGAACGAAGGCTGCCTCTGTCCTGTCCTGCTAGTCTTGTCAGACGTACAGACAGGGGCTCAATGTGGGCAGTGGACCACAGCTCTGACTCACCAAAGATGCACATTGTTCAGAGGACACCTATAACCTTATAGCTGAGACACTGGCTCCATTTAATTATTATTATTATATGGAAGGCATGTACATATGTTTCTGTGTCCTGCAAAACTGTTATGGGGTTTAAGCATGGAGAACCAAGGTCCAGCCTGGTCCAACATCAGATAGCCCAACTTACAGTGGCAAAGCTATCCTGAGTTACGGTTGGGCATTCACATGTGGAAATGTGGTTTTGATTAAAAAACAAATACTTGCCATGTTTACTTTTTAGGACAAGCCTCGGCAATGCTTGTTTAGCAGTGGACATGCTTCCAAGCACATACAGTGAGTGGACTGTGGCAATCCCTCATTTAGAGACTACCTTTGAAGGAAGAAAACTAAGCCGTCCAGCAAGCTGTAATGGTGAAATTGTGTTTCTACTCAAGACTGGGTAGTCTGGGCATTACAGTCAAGGTCGAGGCTGAGGAGAGAATTCAACCTGAATGTAAAGATATGCACAGGCCACTGATTTCTCACACGTACAGTTCAGGGATATTCAACACCTCTGCAATGCAGCCTCTGCCTGAACTGCCAAAAAATCCCCTGCACTTTAATCGTATCTGAAAATTCAAGTTACTGCTTTTGAAAAAAAATTACCACACAGCCATTGCTTGTGACATGAAATATATCTATATTCAAAGCGGAGCAATTGCCATCGGACTCCAGAGGAGGAAATTGTGGACAAATTGCAGTTTGCACTATTTACATTTTTTTGGTCGCTGAATGTTGTCTTCTCTGCTGTCATCTTATCTTAGGAAAAATAAGGCCAGGTGAAAAGTGTTTTCTGCAAACTCACAGCGACACAAAAAAAGAGAATGAGAGAGAGCGGGAGCGGGAGAGAGAGAGAGAGAAAGACTTTAAGAACAGGAAAGAGGTTTTCTACCACCTTTTTTAATGTACAGTGCATTCAGAAAGTATTCAGAACCCTTGACTTTTTCCACATTTTGTTACGTTACAGCCTTMTCCTAAAATGGATTAAATAAAAAACAATCCCGATCAATCTACACATAAAACCCCATAATGACAAAGTGAAAACAGGTTATTTTCACTTATTCAGACATCGAAATTGAGCTCAGGCGCATCCTTTTTCGATTGAACATCCTTGAGATGTTTCTACAACTCGATTGGAGTCCACCTGTGGTAAATTCAATTGATTGGACATGATTTAGAAAGGCACACGCCTGTCTATATAACGTCCCAGAGTTGACAGTGCATGTCAGTGCAAAAACCAAGCCATGAGGTCGAAGGAATTGTTCGTAGAGCTCCGAGACAGTATTGTGTTGAGGCACAGATCTAGGGAAGGGTACCAAGAGGGTTCCTGCAGCATTGAAGGTCCCCCAAAACACAGTGGCCTCCATCATTCTTGAATGGAACAAATTTGGAACCACTAAGACTCTTCCTAGAGCTGGCCGTCTGGCCAAACTGAACAATCGGGGGAGAAGGGCCTTGGTCACTGTGGTGACCAAGAACCCGATGGTCACTCTGACAGAGCTCCAGAGTTCCTCTGTGGGAGAACCTTCCAGAAGGACAACCATCTCTGCAGCACTCCACCAATCAGGATGACCAGACGGAAGCCACTCCTCAGTAAAAGACACGTCTGCCCGCTTGGAGTTTGTCAAAAGGCACCCAAAGGACTCTCAGACCATGAGTAACAAGATTCTCTGGTCTGATGAAACCAAGATTGAACTCTTTGGCCTGAATGCCAAGCATCACATCCGGAGGAAACCTGGCACCATCCCTACGATGAAGCATGGTGGTGGCAGCATCATGCTGTAGGGATGTTTTTCAGCGGCAGAGACTGGGAGACTTGTCAGGATTAAGGGAAAGATGAACGGAGCAAAGTACAGAGAGATCCTTGATGAAAACCTGCTTCAGAGCGCTCAGGACCTCAGACTAGAGCGAAGGTTCACCTTCGAATAGGACAACAATCCTTAGCACACAGCAAAGACAATGCAGGTGTGGCTTTGGGACAAGTCTCGGAATGTCCTTGAGTGGCCCAACCAGAGCCCAGACTTGAACCCTATCGAACATCTCTGAGAGACCTGAAAGAGGTCTGAAAATAGATGTGCAGTGATGCTCCCCATTCAACCTGACAGAGCTTGAGAGGATATGCAGAGAAGAATGGGAGAAACTCCCCAAATACAGGTGTGCCAAGCTTTGTAGCGTCATACCCAATAAGACTTGAGGCTGTAATCTCTGCCAAAGGTGCTTCAACAAAGTACTGAGTAAAGGGTCTGAATATTTATGTAAATGTGATATTTCTGGTATTATTTTATTTATTTTAGCAAAAATGTAACAAAAAACTGTTTTTGCTTTGTCATGTGTGTAATTTGATTAGGGGAAAAAAACATTTAATAGGTTTTAGAATAAGGCTGTAACGTAACAAAATGTGGAAAAAGTCAAAGTGTCTGAATACTTTCCGAATGCACTGTATGTATTCATAATGCTTGTCCTCTGCCATGTTGATTATATAAAATAAAATTGACTTAAATACAGAATTACCATGAAAATGGAGTGTTATTTTCATTTCATTATTAATTAACGTTCCGCTGGTTTTGCTTCCTGGCATTTAATCTACATATTCAGCATTTAATTACTAATGATATAGAAAAATCAACAACAGCATGCTCAGTTGTTCATGGCTCTATATTTACGAATATGAAAAATTTACAAAATGCAGCCTTTTAATTTATTTTATTTTACCGTTATTTTACCAGGTAAGTTGACTGAGAACACGTTCTCATTTGCAGCAACGACCTGGGGAATAGTTACAGGGGAGAGGAGGGGGATGAATGAGCCAATTGTAAACTAAGCCTAACGAGCTTAACTTGGTGTGAGTAAGCAATTATGCTTCAATACTGTTGAAATAAATAGGTAGTATTGAGGGCCATAGATAAATAGGCAGTATTAGTAAATCCCTCATAAGTCTTATTGAAATGGAAAATGTTAATTGTTTTGGAAAAAGAATGAAACAGATGATAAAAATAAATGATCTAATCTTCAAAGTTATAATAAGCAGGGGCTAACTCTCTCAAATCTGTAAATTGAAATTAGCAACTTTCACATTCACTGGTTTGCACCGTTAAATGTGGGGCCTAAATGCAGCTAATTTAAGTCAATTTTGCTCAATTCAATTGGCTGTTAGTAGCAGTGTTGGGGAGTAGTGTACTACATGTAGTTCAACTAGTAATTTAACTACATATTGTAGTAGTTTGGTGATGGTTGAACTAAATTAAAATCTTGGTAGTGTTTTTAGTAGTTAATTACTTTTTTTTGCCATGTAGCGGTGTAGCTGGAACTACAAACTACAATTTTTGGGCTAGAATAAAATTTTCAAAGCAGTCTGATCAGATACAAAAGTAGAAATGCTTGTATCAAATGTCAATTACCACCTGATCAATGACATCTGAAGCTTTGTTTGATCACATGCTTTTTCTTAATGTGTGTTGCAAAATGTAAGATCCCACTGATTTTCAATGTGGAAATTTGGGTAATATTTGGTTGAGACATTAATCAATGAGGTTTCAACCTATATTCACTCACTCAAAAACAGCCAGAAGTTTGTTGAAATACCAATGTGTTATCACTGCACTTTCAACCATTTAAAAGCACAACAAAGTTAAAATGGGAATACGTTGTGAGACATTTTGTATTTATACAACATTTGTGTATGTTATCACTGTGCTAATAGCGCGACAAAATTACCTTGATTGCAGTTGAGATTAGGCTACATTAAAAGTACATAGTACAGTGCCAGAAAGTATTCACACCCCTTGACTTTTTCCACATTTTGTTGTGTTACAGCCTGAATGTATTACATTGAGATTTTGTGTCACTGATCTACACACAACACCCCATAATGTCAAAGTGTAATTATGTTTTTCTAAGTTACATTTTTAAATTAAAAATGAAAAGCTGAAATGTCTTCAGTCAATAAGTATTCAACCCCTTTGTTATGGCCTGAATAAGTTCAGGAGTAGAAAATGCTTAACAAGTCACATAATAAGATGCATGGACTCACTCGGTGTGCAATAATAGTGTTTAACATGATTTTTGAATGACTCATCGCTGTACCCCACACATAAGATCCCTCAGTCGAGCAGTGAATTTCAAACACAGATTCAACCACAAAGATCAGGAAGGTTTTTCAAAGCCTTGCAAAGAAGGGCACCTATTGGAATATCCCTTTGAGCATGGTGAAGTTATTAATTACAGTTTGGATGGTGTATCAATACACCCAGTCACTACAAAGATACAGGTGTCCTTCCTAACTCCGTTGCTGGAGGGGAAGGAAACTGCTCAGGGATGTCACCATGAGGCCAATGGTGACTTTTAATCAGTTGCAGAGTTTAATGGCTGTGAAGGGAGAAAACTGTGGATGGATCAATATCATTGTAGTTACTCCACAATATTAACCTAAATGACAGAGTGAAAATAAGGAAACCTGTACAGAATAAAAAATATTCCAAAACATGCATCCTGTTCGCAATAAGGCACTAAAGTATAACTGCAAAAAATATGGCAAAGAAATTAACTTGAAGCCCTGAATACAAAGTGTWATGTTTGGGGCAAATCCAACACAACACATCATTGAGTACCACTCTTCATATTTTCAAGCATGGTGGTTGCTGCATCATGTTATGGGTATGCTTGTCATCGACAAGAACTAGTGAGTTTTTGGGGGATAAAACGGAATAGAGCTAAGCACATGCAAAGTCGTAGAGGAAACCCTGGTTCAGTCTGCTTTCCAACAGACACTGGGAGACAAATTCACCTTTCAGCAGGACAATAACCTAAAACACAAGGCCAAATATACAGTGGAGTTGCTTACCAAGACAACATTGTATGTTCCTGAGTGGCAGAGTTACAGTTTTGACTTAAATCGGATCGAAAATCTATGGCAAGACTTGAAAATGACTGAATAGCAATGATTAACAACCAACTTCACAGAGCTTGAATAATTTTAAAAAGCTAATATTGTACAATCCAGGCGTGCAAAGCTCTTAGAGACTTACCCAGAATGATTCACAGTTGTAATAGGTGCCAAAGGTGATTCTAACATATCAGTCGTGTGAATACTTGTGTAAATTAGATATTTCTGTATTTCAAATTAATTTGCAAAAATGTCTAAAAACATGTTTTCACTTTTTCATTATGGGCTTTTGTGTGTAGATGGGTGAAAAAATAATATGTAATCCATTGTGAATTCAGGCTGTAACACAGCAAAATGTGGAATAAGTCAAGGGGTATGAATACTTTCTGAAGGCACTGTACATAGTTATCCAGCTGCACCATTGAGAGCATCTTGACTGGCTGCATCACTGCTTGGTATGGCAACTGCACCGCCCTCGAACGCAAGGCGCTACAGAGGGTGGTGCAGACGACCCATTACATCACTGGGGCCGAGATCCCTGCCATCCAGGAGCTCTATACCAGGCGGTGTCAGAGGAAGGTCCAGAAAATTGTCAAAGATCCCAACCACCCAAGCCATAGACTATTCACTCTGCTACCACACGTCAAGCGGTACCAGAGCGCCAAGTCTGGGACCAAAAGGCACCTGAACAGCACAACCCCCAAGCCATAAGACTGCTGAACAGTTCATAAAATGGCTGCCCACATATACACACACACAAAACACACATGCTTATTGACGCCATACACACACATACACACACTATCCACGCAGGCTGCTGCTACACTGTTATCTATCCTGATTGCCTAGTCACTTTAACCCCAAATTACATGTACATATTACATCAACCCTGCACATTGACCCAGTACCGTTACTCCTTGAATATACTGTAGCGTCAYTACTGTTATTTATTGTGTTACCATTTTCAAATTTATTTGCACATTTTCTTACTTTTTAACTCTGCATTGTTGGGAAAGGGCTCGTAAGTTGTTGGGAAAGGGCTCTTGTATTCGCCACATGTGACAAATAACATTTGACTTGATTTGCAAGTGATCATTGCTGTTTGAGATTCTGCACAGATTATTATAGCAATTCTGAATATCTCCACAGACCTGCGGCCTTTGCATGCTATCTTGAACATGCACCGCTTTCTATGATTACATTAGAAGACATTTATAGTTAGGCTGCTATAGGCTAAGCTCAAAATGTGGCCATGGACGTGTTACTCATCTTAAAGTTGAATAAATGCTGTTAGGCCTAGTCTGTAGGATAACTTTAACTTTAGGATATTAACTGTATTACAAAAGTAATATTGAAATGTGTTTGGTTCTCAATGCAACCAAATATAAAAATGTGAAGGAAATGTATATTTTGTGCCACTGACTTGCCACTGAGTCTGGCTTCAATTCCAGTTTGTCATCATTGTATCTTAATTCCCATCAATGCTTCTTTGGGACCCCTCTTAGTGCAGCCTTAAGTGTATATGATACCACACAGGCGGATGGGCATTACAGCTGTACTAAAGATGATGTCTCCCCGTTGGCCGTCTTGCRAATGTGACTTATGGGAACGTTTGGGGACTTATGAGGACATACCTGACATGTGGGGACATTAGGGCTTTGAGGAAGGGATCGGAGGGAAGGTTTATCCAAGTGGAGTAAGGTGTCCTTGTTGCACTAGGCAAGGGAGACCTCTTATTCCTTAGAATGGGAAGATTGTCTGTGTCAACACACGCTTGTTTGTTCGACCCAGTCTTTGTATTTATTGCAGAGCTCAAGGTACAATGGCTGACAGCAAGCAAGGACAGCAGAGACATCAATACCCACTCGGTGGGACTTGTTTGTTGTTAACACCGGTTGCTCTCCTCACTGGGGCAACATTATAGTACTTGACCTCTGAGGAAAAAAAAGAGACAGTGGCATGTGGCTTTTCAGTCAAATTGAAACTAGCCTACTACTCCGGACGGCCAGCTCTAGGAAGAGTCTTGGTGGTTCCAAACTTCTTCCATTTAAGAATGATGAAGGCCACTGTGTTCTTGGGGACCTTCAATGMTRCAGACATTTTTTGGTACCCTTCCCCAGATCTGTATCTTGACACAATCCTGTCTCGGAGCTCTACGGACAATTTCTTTGACCTCATGGCTTTTTGTTTTTTTGCTCTGACATGCAATGTCAAATGTGGGACCTTATATAGACAGGTGTGTGCCTTTCCAAATCATGTCCAATCAATTGAATTTACTACAGGAGGACTCCAATGAAGTTGTAGAAACATCTCAAGGATGATCAATGGAAACAGGATGCACCTGAGCTCGATTTCGAGTCTCATAGCAAAGGGTTTGAATACTTATATAAATACGGTATATCTGTTTTACATTCTTATAAATTTGCAAAAATGTATAAAAACCTGTCTTTGCTTTGTCATTATGGGATATTTTGTGTGTAGAGTGATGAGGGATAAGGGATTTGTGTCTGTGGTGTGTGTGTGTGTGTGTGTGTGTGTGTG
>NC_036847.1:11629238-11698195 GCF_002910315.2 Salvelinus sp. IW2-2015
TGACACACTTCGCACAGGCAAGATGGCGAGGAGTGACACAGGACGATACTGGCTGTGGAGGCGGGCTGGAAGCTGGTGCGTAACCCGTACAAAATATTGACTGGAACAATGACACACTTCGTGCGGGAGCTGGCACAGGACCGTACGATCTGTGGAGGCGCACTGGAGACCTGGTGCGTAAAGCCGGCACACATGGCACCGACAAATGACACGCTCCTCAAGGCGATGTGGAGAGCTGTGGCACAGGACTTACTGGGCTGTGGAGCGTACTGGAGACCTGGTGCGTGGAGCCGGCACAGATTTCACCAGACTAATAGCACGCTCCTCAGGACGAGTACGGGAGCTGACTCAGTGGCATTAAATTGATAACACGCTCCTTAGGGCAAATGTCTGCATCTTCCACCAACTCAACAACTCTCTCCATTCTTTCCTCCAATACCTCCATCCACTCACTGACGGTCTCTGACTCTCTCTGTTTACTCTCCTCCAGTTTCTCCCTCTTCTCCAGACTGGCTCTGGTTCACTCTCGGCTCCGCCTACCACCCCTTATGCCCCCCCCCCCCAAAAAAATGTGGGGCTTTTTTGGGGCTTCCATGTGGCCGCGAAGCCGGCGTCGTCGCTGTCCTCCCTTTCTCCTTGCGTCTGCCGCAAGGAATGCGATCCTGTCCTGCCAGGATTTCCTCCCAAGTCCAGGATCCTTCCCATCCAATATCCCCTCCCAAGTCCAGGATACCTTCTCCTTCTTGGCACGGCGCTTGGTCCTGTTGTGGTGGGATATTCCGTCACGATATTCGTTATAAGCATACTCGGGACCAACGTGCAGCGTGATCTGGGTCCAACATCTTTTATAAATAAGTGAACCGCCACAACAAAAACAATAAAGAAAAACGAAACGTGCTAACGTGTGCACATGACGAGACTAAAACGTAACAGATTGAAAAGGCCCTCAGTGTCACGCCCGCGACCGACATAGAGAGCCATTGTTTCTCTATGGTTGTAGTAGGTCAGGACGACACTGAGGGCCTGGCTTCATCTCTTCCAATCGTTTACATCATTGCTCACGGCTCTTGATACTGACAGAGAGACAGAAAACAGCCTTCAGGCCAAGAGAAGACACAAACAGAACAACACAACACGCACGCCACACACACACACACACACACACACACACACACACACACACCACACCGACGGTCCACAGTCCGGAACCTCCTACGACGGCCCACAGTCCGGAACCTCCTGCGACGGTCCACAGTCCGGAACCTCCTACGACGGTCCACAGTCCGGAACCTCCTGCAACGGTCCACAGTCTGCAACCTCCTGCGACGGTCCACGTTCCGGAACCTCCAGCGAGGGTCAACAGTCCGGAGCTTCCAGGCAAGGCGTCCAGTCCAGCTCCAGGGCAGGAGCCTTCCTCTGCGCCGGTGCCCAGTCCAGGAAGCGTCCAGTCCCGCTCCATGGCGGGAGCCTTCCTCAGCGCCGGTGTCCAGTCCAAACACGGCGTCCAGTCCTGCTCCATGGCCGGAGTCTTCTTCTGCGCCGGTGCTCAGTCCAGATACGGCGTCCAGTCCCGCTCCATGGCAGGAGCCTTCCTCTGCACCGATGTCCAGGCCAAGGCTGGTGTCCAGTCCCGCTCCATGGCAGGAGCCTTCCTTGACACTGAAGTCCAGTCCAGGCACAGTGTTCAGCCTGGTCCATGGCTGGATCCGCGGGATGAGCGGGTTCTTCGGCCCGCACCAGAGCCGCCACCAAAGCTGGTGGATCTGCGAGCTGAGCGGGTTCTTCGTCCCGCACCAGAGCCGCCCCCGATGCTGGCAGATCCGCGGGATGAGCAGGTTCTTCGTCCCGCACTAGAGCCGCCACCGAGGCTGGCGGATCCGCGAGCGGAGTGGGTACTTCGCCCCGCACCGGAGCCGCCACCGACACTAATCAGCCCCCCTACCCTCCCCATTTTGTTTCAGGTTTTGCGGCCGGAGTCCGCACCTTTGGGGGGGTGGGTACTGTCACGCCCTGACCAAAGAGAACCATTGTTTCTCTATGGTGTAGTAGGTCAGGGCGTAACTGGGGGTTGTTCTAGTTGATTATTTCTATGTGGGGTTCTAGTTAATTTTTTCTATGTTGGTGATTTGTATGATTCCCAATTAGAGGCAGCTGGTAATCGTTGTCTCTAATTGGGGATCATATTTAAGTAGTTATTGTTCCCACCTGTGTTTGTGGGATATTATTTTGTGTTTTTGCATGTGCACCACGTAGTCACGTTTCGTTGTTTCTTTATTGTTTTTGTTGTGCGGTTCACTTACTTTAATAAAAAGATGTGGAACCCAGATCACNGTGCACCACGTAGTCACGTTTCGTTGTTTCTTTATTGTTTTTGTTGTGCGGTTCACTTACTTTAATAAAAAGATGTGGAACCCAGATCACGCTGCGCGTTGGTCCGAGTATGCTTCCAACGAATATCGTGACACTCAGTTTATGTGCTTGGGCTGACGCTGCCTGGTTGGCAAGTTTTATGCATCCGATAATACTAACAAGACCAACTGTGTCATAGGGATAGAATATTCTATATACACCATTACATGCCAACTTGCTCAGGCAACTAATGAGGTTTCAATAGAGTCACAAGAGTTATATCTGTTAAATTAGATCTTGCAACGTTTCGACAGTGTGCTGAAGAGTTTGTGGTGCATTTCAAATTATATTGCCATGTTGTATTGGAGAAACAATACAATTCATACAATTGAATCATACAATCATACATTTCTTCACATGCAATTGAAGCACCATACCACTGTTATTATGATCATGTACAGAAGAGGTGATAATGACATATGACATACAGTAGCTACTAGCTACATGTAGTAGTGTAATATCCCAATAGGGTCTGCCTCCAGCAGATACCTTTTCACTCCACAGATGCTGTGAGTCATACGAGATGAGACAGGATGTCGAATGATACCAGAGAGGATGGTGCGTTACCGCCACCAACAGCAATGTTGGTGAAATTGCATATAGAATAAATAGACGCTACTTACTAGCTAGCCACTACCTACCTAGCGCTAGTAGGTAGATGCTAGCTTGCCACTAGGCTACTAGCTAGTGACAGCTAAAGGACAAGCAACAGTGGTTGTAATGATTTTTTACATTATTAACATTGTAACGTTAGTTGAACGCGGAACGAGGAAGAGCTTGGTTTTGTTGTTTTGAACAAGTTTGTTTAYTGTTTTGAAAGTGTATTGGAAAGTTCTTAGTAGCTAGCTAACTTTTTAGTTTGGATCCCGCGACGCAGTTGGCATCAGTTGCTGGGACTGCTAGCCTCTGTTCAGTTATACTGCCAACCAAGGACGGGTCTGAGGAGCTATTTGGGCTTGCAGCTAACCTAGCGGTCAAGCTAGCGGGGTTAACTTGAGGGCTTGAACGCAGCCCGCTACGCGGTTAGCCATTGTGGCTGGGACTGCGGATTGTCTCAGGTTTGTGGCTGTCTAGATCCCTGCTGTTTGTTGTTTTCAATCTTCAATCTCTGTCTGGAACTGCGATGAGTAACAGAGTAACTAGCCTACGTTGCTAGCTACCATGACAAAGACCAAAGCCGGCAGGAGTACCGTCCCTATCACACGTGAAGGATCTTTTAAACTAACAAAAAGAGATCTKCAAGTAGTTGTTACAACAACAAGAAAATAGCTTCAAGTGTTTTGTCTAAATACTGGTGGATTCAACTAATAAACTAATGGACGACCTGACCAGAGAGGTCCAGGTCCTGAAGAACAGTTTGCAGTTCTCCCAGGGTCAGCTCGATGAGTTGAAACAGGAGAACAGCAAGATGACAGCAATCTGTAAGTCAATGAGAAAGGACATCAGTTCTGTGTGTGAATCCATGACAACAATGATGGATAAATCTTGAGGGACAATCAAGGTAATATGGTTGTGGACGGAATTGCAGATTCTCCACGAGACCTGGACGGAGTCTGAGGAATAAGCGAGGGGAATGATCTCTGAGAAATTGAAGATGGACCACAGGAAGATTGAGGTGAAGCGCACCCACTGGACTGGAAAACCCATCACCGGCCCAGGTGACAGGCCCAGGCCAATAGGTTCCTGAGGTTCAAAGACAAGGTAGCTAATCTGTAAAGAGCCAAGAACTTGAGAGGAACGTATGTCTTCCTCAACAAGGACTATCCTGAAGCTGTGAGCCAGAAGAGGAAAGAACTAATCCCAGCCATGAAAGTCGCCTGAGCGTGTGGGGACATTGCTTACATCCGATACGACAGGCTCATTGTCCACCCTCCCTCCCAGAAGCCTGGAGGGGATGAGAGAGCCAAGCCTATGGGTGCGCAGCTTCAACCCTGCAGCACGCACACAATTGATTAATGAACTGCTGAATGTATATTTTTTTCTCTTGCTTTGTTTGCTCTTTTCAGTATTATGTCTATCTCTGATAAGATAGCTATAGTGGGGCAAAAAAAGTATTTAGTCAGCCACCAATTGTGCAAGTTCTCGCACTTAAAAAGATGAGAGAGGCCTGTAATTTTCATCATAGGTACACTTCAACTATGACAGACAAAATGAGGAAAAAATATCCAGAAAATCACATTGTAGGATTTTTCATGAATTTATTTGCAAATTATGGTGGAAAATAAGTATTTGGTCAATAACAAACGTTTATCTCAATACTTTGTTATATACCCTTTGTTGCAATGACAGAGGTCAAACGTTTTCTGTAAGTCGTCACAAGGTTCTCACACACTGTTGCTGGTATTTTGGCCATTCTCCACTGCAGATCTCCTCTAGAGCGTGATGGTTTTGGGCTGTTGCTGGGCAACACGGACCTTCAACTCCTCCAAAGATTTTCTATGGGGTGAGATCTGGAGACTGGCTAGGCACTCCAGGACCTTGAAATGCTTCTTACGAACCACTCTTCGTTGCCCGGGTGGTGTGTTTGGGATATTGTCATGCTGAAAGACACCAGCCACCTTTCATCTTCAATGCCCTTGCTGAGGACAGGAGCGTTTTCACTCCAAATTCTCACGAACATGGCCCATTCATTCTTTCTTATACACCGGATCAGTCGTCGCTGGTCCCTTTGCAGAAGAACAGCCAAGCTGATGTTTCCACCCCTTATGGGGGGTTGTCACAGTTAGTATGTGTTCGCTTTGGATTGCAACTCGCTTCTTTGTCCTCCAAACACGACGAGTTGAGTTTTTACCAAAATTATATTTTGGTTTCATTCTGACCATAGTGACAGTCTCCAATCTTCTTCTGGATCATCCCAATATCTATCTAGCAACTTCAGACGGGCCTGACATGTACTGGCCTTATAGCAGGGAGCACTCTAGGCACTGCAGGATTTGGAGTCCCTGCGGCCGTAAGTGTGTTTATCTGATGGTAGGCTTTGTACTTTCGGTCCCAGCTCTCTGCGAGTCATTCACTAGGTCCCCCCGTGTGGTTCTGGGATTTTTCTCACCGTTCTTGTGATCATTTTGACCCCACGGGGTGAGATCTTGCGTGGAGCCCCAGATCGAGGGAGATTATCAGTGGTCTTGTATGTCTTCCATTTCCTAATAATTGCTCCCACAGTTGTTTTCTTCAAACCAAGCTGCTTACCTATTGTAGATTCAGTCTTCCCAGCCTGGTGCAGGTCTACAATTTGTTTCTGGTGTCCTTTGACAGCTCTTTGGTCTTGGCCATAGTGGAGTTTGGAGTGTGACTGTTTGAGGTTGTGACAGGTGTCTTTTATACTGATAACAAGTTCAAACAGGTGCCATTAATAACAGTAACGAGTGGGACAGAGGAGCCTCTTAAAGAAGAAGTTACAGGTCTGTGAGAGCCAGAATCTTGCTTGTTTGTAGGTGACCAAATACTTTTTCCCACCATAATTTGCAAATAAATTCATAAAAAATCCACAATTTGATTTTCTGGATTTTTTTCCACTCTTTTGTGCTGTCATAGTTGAAGTGTACCTATGTTGAAAATTACAGGCCTCTCTCATCTTTTAAAGTGGGAGAACTTGCACAATTGGTGGCTGACTAAATACCTTTTTGCCCCACTGTATATATGTAGCCTTAGAAATAAGGTTCATGAAATCAATAACTTGCTAACATCAGATAACATTCATATATTAGCCATTTCTGAGACAGACTTAGATAATTCATTTGATTATACAGCAGGTCTACTTTCTTGGGGACCTGAATATTGACTGGTTTTCATCAAGCTGTCAACTCAAGAGGAAGCTTCTTCTGTAACCAGTGCCTGTAATCTGGTTCAGGTTATTAATCAACCTACCAGGGTGTTTTCAAACACTACAGGAACCTGATCATCCACATGTATCAATCATATTTTTACTAATACTGTAGAACTTTATTCTAAAGCTGTATCCGTACCCATTGGATGCAGTGATCCCAATGTAGTGGCTATATCCAGGAAAGCAAAAATTCCAACAGCTGGGCCTAAAATAGTGTATTAGAGATCATACAAAAGATTTTAGTGTGACTCTCATGTGGATGATGTTAAAAAAGATTTGTTGGTCGGATGTGATTAAAGAGCAGTATCCAGACATTGCACTTGATGCATTTATGAAATTGCTTCTTCCAATTATTGATAAACATACACCTGTTAAGAAACTGACTCTTAGAACTGTTAAGGCTCCATGGATTGATGAGGAATTGAAACACTTTATGGTTGAAAGAGATGGGGCAAAAGGAGTGGCTAATAAGTCTGGCAGCACATCTGACTGKCTGTCTCTACAAATTGCGAAATTTACTCAACAAAAAGAAGAAGAAACTGTATTTTGAAGCCAAGATCAATGATGTAAAGAATGATGGTGTAACGACGGGTGAGTGAAATGAATGAGGAGTCAACTGCAGAGAGCGAAATGTACGGGAAAACGCTTTAATGTCCTTCGAAAAACGTAACAGGTCCAAACATGGGTGAATGCCTAAAACACTGGCGCTACACAAACCCCAAAACCTTGTTACAAATACTGGACAGCGAAACCCAAAAACAGACACCACACGTAACAACTAAATAAGCCCGCACAAACACTAGCGGGCAAAACGAACCTAAATAGTACCCATCCCAAAACCCCAACAAGGAACAGGTGAAAACAATTAGACAGACATAAACAAAAAGGAAAAAGGGATCGGTGGCAGCTAGTAGACCRGCGACGACGACCGCCGAGCGCAACCCGAACAGGAAGGGGAGCCACCTTCGGTAGTACTCGTGACAGATGGTAAAAAACTTGAGTGCATTAAATTAAATTATGGGCAGAAAGACAAATTCAACTCCATCTTTCATCGAATCAGATGGCTTTTTCAACACAAAACCATTTGATGTTGCCAATTATTTTAATGATTACTTAATTGKCAAAGTGGGCAAACTTAGGCAGGAAATGCCAACAACGAACATTGAGCCATTGTATTCATGCATAAAAAAACGAATGATGAAAGAAAAGCACTGCAAGTTTGAATTTTGTAAAGTTAACGTGGGAGAGGTGGGAAAATGATTGTTATCGATCAATAATGACAAACCTCCTGGCATTGACAACGTAGATGGAAAGCTACTGAGGATGGTAGCTGACTCTATAGCCACTCCTATCTGTTATATCTTTCATCTGAGCCTAGAGGAAAGTCTTTGTCCTCAGGCCTGGAGAGAAGCCAAAGTAATTCCGCTACCCAAGAATCGTAAAGCAGCCCTCAATGGTTCTAACAGCAGACCTATAAGCTTGCTTTCAGCTCTTAGCAAACTGTAGGAAAAAATTGTGTTTGACAAAATACATTGCTATTTCTCTGTAAGCAAACAGACTTCCGGCATGCTTATAGAGAAGGGCACTCAACAGCACTGACACAAATTACTAATGATCGGTTAAAAGAAAGTGAAAATAAGAAGATTGTGGGAGCTGTACTGTTAGATTTCAGTGCAGCATTTGATATTATTGAGCATAACCTGTTGTTGAAAAGATTTGTGTTTTGGCTTTTCAACCTCTGCCAGTGGATTCAGAGCTATCTATCTAATAGAACTCAAAGGGTTTCCTTTCATGGAAGCTTCTCTAATGTCAAACATGTCAAATTTGGTGTACTGCAGGGCAGCTCTCTAGGCCCTACTTGTTTCTATTTTTACCAATGACCTGCCACTGGCATTAAACAAAGCATGTGTGTCCGTGTATGCTGATGATTCAACCATATACCCATCAGCAACCACAGCTAATGGCGTCACTGAAACTCTAACAAAGTTTTGGAATGGGTGGCCAGTAATAAACTGGTCCTGAACATCTCTAAAACTAAGAGCATTGTATTTGGTACAAATCATTCCCTTTCTAGACCTCAGCTGAATCTGGTAATGAATTGTGTGGCTGTTGAACAAGTTGAGGAGACTAAATTACTTGGTGTTACCTTAGATTGTAAACTGTCGTGGTCAAAACATATAGATTCAGTGGTTGTAACGATGGGGAGAGGTCTGGCTATAATAAAGAGATGCTCTGATTTTTTGACACCATACTCCAAAAAACAAGTTCTGTAGGCTCTAGTTTTGTCTAATCGTRATTATTGTCCAGTCGTGTGGTCCAGTGCTGCAAGGAAAGACCTAGTTAACCTGCAGCTGGCCCAGAACAGAGAAGCACGTCTTGCTCTTCATTATAATCAGAGGGCTGCTATAAATACTATGCCAGCCTCTCTTGGCTAAGAGTTGAGGAGAGACTGACTGCATCACTTCTTATTTTTATAAGAAACATTAATGTGTTGAAAATTTCAAATTGTTTGCATAGTCAACTTACGCATAGCTCTGACACACACACTTACCCCATCAGACATGCCACCAGGGGTCTTTTCACAGTCCCCAAATCCGGAACAAATTCAAGAAAGCATACAGTATTATATAGAACCATTATTGCATGGAACTCCATTCCATCTCATATTGCTCAAATAAACAGAAAACCTGTTTTCAGAAAACAGATAAAGCAACAACTAACGGCACAACGCCTCTCCCTATTTGACCTAGATAGTTTGTCTGTTTGCATTTATATTTTGGCTATGTGTGCTTTTAAAAAAAAGAATTATGTAGTTCTGTCCTTGAGCTGTTCTTGTCTATTAATGTTCTGTATTATGTCATGTTTCATGTTTTGTGTGTAACCCAGGAAGAGTAGCTGCAGCTTTTGCAACAGCTTAATGGGGATCCTAATAAAATACCAATAAAATACCAATACCAAATACCAAATATGCACACTAACATAACGCCCTGGACCAGAGCTATTGCACCGACTGGTATGTGCGTAGCACACTGACGCCCTGGAACACATCAAGAGTTCAGGTTGCACATGCACATACCAACTGATGCGCAAAAATACCACTCACGCGCATGCGCTTTGCGTTTCGCAGACCAGGAGGCGAGTATAATCTGCAGCTGGCTGCTTCTCTAATATCCAGGGCTTGTATTCATAAAGCATCTCAGGGCACGATCAGCCCCCCCCCCCCTATTCATAATGATTTAAAAGGCAAACTGATCCTAGATCAGCACTCTTACTATGAGATGCTTTCTGGCCTCATGGGTGGAGAAAAGCAGCAGAAAATCCAAACTGTTTTGTTATATTTCAGTCTTCTGTGATGTATATAAAGTGTAATATTGGGACGCAAACTCAAAATTGAATACATTACAACTCTGTATCTGACATGGTACAGGGGTCTTCTTTTTTTATGCCCATAACCATGTGTGAGGCGTATACTTTTGTTTCAAATTAGATTTGTTTAAGACTACCAAGAAACACTCYGTGTGACTCTGATTTAGCTCACTGCAGTAAAAGGTTAACTAGATTTTGCAATAGGACTGGAAAGCTATATATTATACTGTGGCTAACTTATAAATCAAGCCCAGATATCCTTCATCAGCGCATGTCAGGGAATGCCATTGTAACAGCTAGAAGAGTCCAATCATAATCAATCGTTACTGGTGTCCCAATTCCAATACTCCTAACCGGCTTCCTATGACCAGAGATAGGGAAGGAGTTGAGGAAAAGAAGCCCCCTAAATACTGGGAATCAGCTATCATATCACTCTTGACTGTATTCCATTGCTTTGTCTCAAAAATATGCAGATGGCTGCAAATTAAGCCTTATTTCATTACCTCGACTATCACATTAGCACAAAGAGCATGCAGGCAGCCTGAAAGCTGATCATGAGTAACAATTGGATGTGGAACCTAAGGATACAATACCCAAACATTTAGTAACAGGCCATAAACAACACCTGCCCCATGTGGATAAGTGTCATGTATCATTGTAAGGCATAATTAAGAGGTATGGAATGGATTTTTAAAAATGTATTACAGATTTAGCTAAAACGGTTTATGGAAATTTGACAAGTCAATGTCAACTTGTACTTAACAGGCTGTTAATGTAGCTATCTAGCTTTTCTGAGATCCGACATTCATGTTAAATACAAAAAGGAATTGTTTATCTATGAGCAATACCTTTACCAAAGGTAAGTGTATTTCATTAAGATGTGCTCTTTGCTTAACCCAATAAAAGGTCAGCTCTAGTTGAGGGGGAGCTGTCAGTATGAGGGGTATGCTGAGGGGTATGCTGTCTTAAAGGCCTTTCAGATGGGTGAGCGATAGTGAAGAAAAGGTTGCATTGATGGAGTGGTGGTACAAAAAAAAGTGGAAGAGGGAGTGCTATTTTAAAAAAAACAAGGCTGGCAGAGATGGATGTGAGGATGCAAGCAGAGTGAGGCACCAGTGTTTAGGACACCTGCAGCTGTTACCAACATAGGCTACAGTTACTGGGCTAAATTAGTTTGCTGGTTGTGTATTCARATGTGATTTTCTGACTCAGTGAGTACACTTCGCCCCCGAAGTCGATTGTAATGGGAAAAGTAGAGGGATGAAAAAATGTAATGGGCATCAGCACGGAGAGAAAGGTAAGTAACAGCTTGTCACAGTTATCTAGCTTGCGCAATATCTGTGTGTGTGGGGGGAGATGGGGTGGGGCCAGAGCTGCCCTGGTCAATTTTGAGAAATTGACCTGTTGAAAAGGTGGCATCCTATGATGGTGCCACATTGAAAGTCACTGAGCTCTTCAGTAAGGCCATTCTACTGCCAATGTTTGTCTATGGAGATTGCATGGCGGTGTGCTCGATTTTATACACCTGTCAGCATCGGGTGTGGCTGAAATAGCCGAATCCTCTCATTTGAAGGGTTGTCCACATGCTTTTTCATGTATAGTGTATTTTCTGTGATCCTGCTCACAGTTAATGATAGTCAAATAGTAATACGTGAGTCGTGGTTGCCAGGAGAGGAGAGGAGAAGATAAAATATGGTGACTGAGATGTAGCAACGAGAGAGTCAATAATGATAGTCTGTCTTAGAGTCAATAAATATGTGTCGTGTGTTGAGAAACATGAAGGTTTAATAGATTACACAATAGGAGGTGGAAACACTAGGAGGTCAGCTATGCCCCACCAGTCTTAAAGCCCCCATGCAGTGTTATTAATTATACTTTTTGTATGTCACTGTATGTCTAATAAATCACTGTGTGTGTTTATTTCATGAAAATAACTCCAAATATATATATATTTTTTTCCCTTGAGCCTCCTTTTGCTATTGAAATGCTCAGTCGGATCTTCTGGGTGTATCGATACAAATAAATATATATTTACATACACAGCCCTGATTGGCGGATAGGATTGTCTACTCTAGAGCATACATACCCACCCCCCTTATACCAATCGTATCAGTTCAGACCCTTACCTGCTTGAGCGTAATGTTATATTTTTTACTGGATCGTGACTTCTAAGTGCAATAATGAGCTTAATTTGCTGGTGTCAAACCATGATGAAAGCCTGATGCATATTTTGAAAGCCGAGACACCCTTTCAAATGATATGTTATACAATATCATTGCATCAATCAAAATCGTTTAATTAAAAATACCTGAGAAATGTGTATCTTATATGAAAATCCGTTTTTTTACTAAACATCTGTCATTTACACAACTTTCTAAAGAAGATAGAGAACAACATAGAGCATATTGAGTTCTTTATTTTGTAAAGATCCGAATAGAATACATTTTACTGTGAACAAGTTTTAGCTGTTTTAGTGACTGATGGTAGTTTTCGAAAATTGTATGAAAATGTCTGTGATCGGCCACTTTCTTATCCGCATAGTAAATTAAACACATACTTTATCTGCACCAAAACATATTACAGAAAGAATTGAGTCTTACATATGGTAAGGAAAGACATACACAGGGGTTAATCCTATACACTCGTGGGAATTGTTCTAAACAGATAGGGATAAATTGAAATGTTTTCTTGCAGAAGATATATGAAAATGCATAACCATGGTAACAATGGGRAGGGAACAGTTTGGAGATTATGGGGAAATGATTACACCAAAGGTGAGGACACAACTATTCAGCTGACACAATACTGAATCCAAATATTGCACCATTGATGTTATGTACATTTTACATTCACTGTACTTTTGGCCACATTTGTTGATAACAAAATCTGAAAATACTCTGGATACATTCAGTAGCACAATACAAATATTCCTGGAAAATGTGGGGTAGGTGCAAGATAAGACAAACAAATKACAAGGCTTTGAGTGAGAGGACTAATTGGTATCTCCAAATGGACACACACCTTTCCAAAGTGTGCACAGTTCCGAAGTAATTTCAATTCACTTCTATGRCTCAAAGAAGAGTCTTCAGCTCCTCTCCCCTGTAACTATTCCCCAGGTCGTTGCTGTGAATGAAAATGTGTTCTCAGTTAACTTACCTGGTAAAATGAGGGTAAAGTATTTTTTTAAATATAAGGTAGGGTTTTTTAGCTCTCCTAGCTCTGCCATTGAGGAACTAGAGCACAACCCTGCTTCCCCACCATCACACAATTACTGTTGTTGTTTACGCAATCCAAAAACGCTCCATTATAAATCACAWTCTGGGTCAGGCGCACATCATTTGAAAGCCTGTTCAATTGCCAACATGACTGGATACGTTATAAAATATGATCTTAGGATTTGACAATGCATTTCAGGGAAATACAGTGGATTCGGAAATTATTCAGACCCCTTCACTTTTTCTACATTTTGTTACGTTACAGCCTTATTCTAAAATGTATTAAATACATTGTTTTCCTCATCAATCTACAAACAATACCCCATAATGACAAAGCAAAAACAGGTTTACATAAGTATTCAGACCYTTTGCTATGAGACTCAAAATTGAGCTCAGGTGCATCCTGTTTCCATTGATCATCTTTGAGATGTTTCTACAATTTGATTGGAGTCCACYTGTGGTAAATTCAATTGATTGAACATGATTTGAAAAGGCACACACCTGTCTATAAAAGATCCCACAATTGACAGTGCATGTCAGAGCAAAAACTAAGCCATGAGATCGTAGGAATTGTTCGTAGAGCTTCGAGACAGGATTGTTTCGAAACACACTGTGTTCTTGAAGGTCCTCCATCATTCTTAAATGGAAGAGGTTTGGAACCACCAAGACWCTTCGTAGAGCTGGCCGCCCGGCCAAACTGAGCAATCGGGGGAGAAGGGCCTTGGTCAGGAAGGTGACCAAGAACCAGATGGTCACTCTGACAGAGCTCCAGAGTTCCTCTGTGGAGATGGGAGAACCTTCCAGAAGGACAACCATCTCTGCAGACTCCACCAATCAGGCCTTTATGTTAGAGTGGCCAAACGGAAGCCACTCCTCAGTAAAAAGGCACATCGAGGCACACGGGACAGCCCACTTGGAGTTTGCCAAAAGGCACCTAAAGGACTCTCAGACCATGAGAAACAAGATTCTCTGGTCTGATGAAACCCATATTGAGCTCTTTGGCCTGAATGCCAAGCATCACGTCTGGAGGAAACCAGGCACCGCTCATCACCCGGCCAATACCCATCCCTAAGGTGAGGCATGGTGTTGGCAGCATCATGCTGTAGGGATGTTTTTCAGCGGCAGAGACTGGGAGACTAGTCGGGATCGAGGGAAAGATGAATGGAGATCCTTGATGAAAAACATGTTCCAGAGCGCTCAGGACCTCAGACTGACCTTCCAACAGGACAACGACCCTCAGCACACAACCAAGACAACACAGGAGTGGCTTTGGGACAAGTCTCTGAATGTCCTTGAGTGGAACCAGCCAGAGCCCGGACTTGAACGTAATCAAACATCTCTGGAGAGACCTGAAAATAGCTGTGCTGTGACTCTCCCCATACAACCTGACAGAGCTTAAGAGGATCTGTAGAGAAGAATGCAGCCTATGTGGCCTCGTCAGCAGCTAATTGGGGATCCTTGTAAATACTAGTAAATACTACTAAATACACAGTGTGAAACGGGAAGAGACCAGTGGTTCAATGTCTGTATAGCCGAGTGAAATGTCTGTGGCTCACGTGGCTAAGGTCCTTAATGATCTTCTTGGCCAGTTTTTTGGTTACTACATGATTCCATATGTGTTATTTCATAGTTTTGATGTCTTCACTATTATTCTACAATGTAGAAAATAGTAAAAATGAAGAAAAAACTTAATTGTACCAGTCAAAAGTTTGGACACGCCTACTCAAGGGTTTTTCTTAATTTTTTTTTACAATTTTCTACATTGCATAATAATAGTGAAGACATCACAACTAACACATATGGAATCATGCAGTAACCAAAAAAAGTGTTAAACAAATATATTTTAGATTTTAGGTTCTTCAAAGTAGCCACCCTTTGCCTTGGTGAGAGCTTTTCACACTCGTAGCATTCTCTCAACCAGCTTCACCTGGAATGCTTTTCCAACAGTCTTGAAGGAGTTCCCACATATGCTGAGAAATTGTTGGCTGCTTTTCCTTCCCTTTGCGGTCCAACTCATCCCAAACCATTTCAATTGGGTTGAGGTCRGATGATTGTGAGGCCAGGTCATCTGATGCAGCACTCCATCAATCTCCTTCTTGGCCAAATAGCCCTTACACAGCCTAGAGGGGTGYTGGGTCATTGTCCTGTTGAAAAACAAATGATAGTCCCACTAAGTGCAAACCAGATGGGATGGCGTATCGCTGCAGAATGCTGTGGTAGCCATGCTGGTTAAGTATTTATTCTAAATAAATCACTGACAGTGTCATCAGCAAAGCACACCATCACACCTCCTCCTCTATGCTTCACAGTGGGAACCACACATGCGGAGATCCTCCGTTCACCTACTCTGCGTCTCACGAAGACACGGCGGTTGGAACCAAAAACCTCAAATTTTGACTCAGATTTCAACCTGTCTAATGTCCATTGCTCGTGTTTCTTGGCCCAAGCAAGTCTCTTCTTCTTCTTGGTGTCTTTTAGTAGTGGTTTCTTTGCAGCAATTTGACCATGAAGGCCTGATTTACGCAGTCTCCTCTGAACAGTTGAYTTTCAGATGTGTCTGTTACTTGAACTCTGTGAAGCATTTATCTGGGTTCCAATCTGAGGTGCAGTTAATTGCCAATTTCTGAGGCTGGTAACTCTAATGAACTTATTCTCTGTAGCAGAGGTAACTCTGGGTCTTCCTTTCCTGTAGCGGTCCTCATGAGAGCCATTTTCATTAAAGCGCTTAATGGTTTTTGCGACTGCACTTGAAGAAACTTTCAAAGTTCTTGAAWTTTTCCGCATTGACTGACCTTCATGTCTTAAATTAATGATGGGCTGTCTTTTCTCTTTGTTTATTTGAGCTGTTATTGCCATAATATGGACTTGGTCTTTTACCAAATCTTCTGTATACCACCCCTACCTTGTCACAACACAACTGATTGGCTCAAATGCATTAAGAAGGAAAGAAATTCCACAACTTAACTTTTAACAAGGCACACCTGTTAATTGAAATGCATTCCAGGTGACTACCTCATGAAGCTGGTTGAGAGAATGCCAAGAGTGTGCAAAGCTGTCATCAAAGCAAAGGGTGGCTACTTTGAAGAATATAAAATATAAAATCAATTTTGATTTGTAAAAAAAAAAAATACTAGAACATTCCTATGTTCTTTCATAGTTTTGATGTCTTCACTATTATTCAACAATGTAGAAAATAATACAAATACAGAAAAAAACTGGAATGACTAGGTCTCCAAATTTTTGACTGGTACTGTATATGTYATTTAAAAGTCCAAAAATGTATGTAGAAATTACAGTTTGCCTCTTGAAGCCTATCAAATGTGTGCAAGTTTGAGCATGTGTCCTTTAGGCCTATTAGGCCTTTACCACTCTTGGACAGAGGAATGACTTTGGCTTCCCTCCAGGCCTGAGGACAAACACTTTCCTCTAGGCTTAGATAAAAGAGATGACAGATAGGAGTGCCTATAGAGTCAGCTACTATCCTCAGTAGCTTTCCATCTAAGTTGTCAATGCCAGGAGGTTTGTCATTATTGATTTACATCTTTTTTACACCTCTCTCCCAACAACTTTACAAAATTCAAACTTGCTTTTCCTTATTTTTTTTTTATGCATGAATAGATTGTCTCACTGTTTGTTGTTGGCATTTCCTGGGCTGGTGGTGGGATCCTGGGCTGGTGGTGGGTTTTCCAGTCCTGTGGGTGCGGCTCCACCTCAATATTCCTGTGGTCCATCTTCAGTTTCTCCGAGATCATTTCCCTCACTTTGTCCTCAGACTCCATCCAGGTCTCATGTGGAGATTCTGCAATTCCATCCACAACAATGTTGTTCCGCCTTGATTATTCTTCAACATAATCAGATTTCTCCATCATTGTTATCATGGATTCACATACAAAACTGATGTCCTCTCTCAATGACCTCTCTGTCGTCTTGCCGTTCTCCTGTTTAAACTTATCTAGCTAGCCCTGGGAGCACCACAAACTGTTCTTCAGGTCCTGGACCTCTCTGGTCAGGTCGTCCATTATTTTGTTAGTTGACTCCACCAGTATTTGGGCACAACACTTGAAGCTATTTTTTTATGTTGTAACAACTGCTTGTGGAATAATTTTTGTTCATTTAAAAGATTGTTCACGTGATAGAGAGACACCACTGTCCTCAACGATACTCCCATTGGCTTTGGTCTTTGTCATGGTAGCAACATAGGTTGGCTGTTACTCCTCACAGTTCCAGACAGGGCAGGTCGCAGGGAAGATGGAAACAGCAACAAACAGCAGGGATCTAGACAGCCACAAGCCCGGGACAATCCATGGTCCCAGCCACAAGGGCTAACCTTGAGGGCTTGAATGCAGGCTGCGTTCAAGCCCTCAAGGAAACCCAGCTAGCTTGATAGGCAGCTAGGCTAGCTGCTCTGCCATGCAGCTCGTTAGACGCTTGGTCGGCAGGATCCCTGGACAGATAGCAGCGGTCCCAGTAACTGATGCCAACCGCGTCACGGGATCCAAACTCAAAAGGTAGCTAGCTAGTAACCAAACTTTTTCAATAGAAGACTTTTTCAGAGACTTTCAAAACTTTCCAAAACAACAAATCGAGCTCTCCCTCATTCTCATTAACAGACAATTGTCAGAGCCGAATCTCGTAGTCTTTGTGTGCTTGAAAAGTTTATAAATTGCATGATATGTTCTTCCTTAAGGCGGGCTGAAGAGTGAAGAATTGAGGGAATGAATGTGAGCCCCGGTATTATAGCCAGGAACGTGGGGCTTCTTCAGGTGAATATGATTAGTCGTTGACTCGCCATAGTATATTATACCGAGTGATTGACTTAAAGGGATCTAGCTAGCTGTTTAGCTTGCTAGGACACCCACAAACTTGTTTTTAGACATATTAACCAGCTTGCTAGCACAGTATCCTGTTAAACTGTTACATTGATAGCAAGCAAGCTACAAGTCTACAGTAGCACTTAAGTTGTGCTGTGCAGAATGCAAACAGCATAGTGCTGAGAACTGGCAAACTTTGGGGAGGATTTTCTCTGAACAGCTGATCAGGGATACCTCCGTTATAACTAGCTCTAATAAGCTCAATTTGGAGAGCTGATACACAAGTTATACATTGTTTTGTAGCTTATAGCCTCCTCTTTTCAGAAATGTATAGAGCTAAAAATGTATGTTGGGGTTAATGTGACTGATAATGATGGAGCAAGTCACATATAACAACACATTTTGACCACTTTCCCAGCACTTTAGACATAAATGTAGAGCGTATGACATCGTCTACTTCTCTGCTATTCAAATCTGTAATCAGAACATAATTATCTTTGACCAATCAAGAAGTACAGCTGTTTTAGGAACATCACCAACTACTTTCACTAAGCTAACTTCCCACTATTGAATAAACTACCACTTTATACAAAAATGTAGAGGCTATGACATCTACATCTACTTCTCCACTCTTCAAATTTGAAATTAGAACAGAAATATCTTCTACCAATCAAACGTTACAGCTGTTTTAGTAACCACATCAACTACATTTCACACTTTCCCAACAATTTCGTCAAAAACAGAGTGTAAGAAATCTTAGTCTAATTCTCTGCTTTTCAAATCTCAAATCAGAACACYTTTTCCACAACCTGTCACGCCCTGACCGTAGAGAGCTTTTTATGTCTCTATTTTGGTTTGGTCAGGGTGTGATTTGGGTGGGCATTCTATGTTGTATGTACTATGATTTTGCATTTCTATGTGTTGGGCCGGGTGTGGTTCTCAATCAGGGACAGCTGTCTATCGTTGTCTCTGATTGAGAACCATACTTAGGTTGCCTTTTTCCCACCTGTATTGGTGGGTAGTTGTCCATGTTTAGTTGCCTGTGAGCAATACGTTGGCTTCACGTTTCGTTTGTTAGTTTGTTATTTTGTTAGTTTGTTAAGTGTTCTTCGTTGAATTAAAATATGTATTCCAATCGCGCTGCACCTTGGTCCTCTCCTTTAAACGGCCGTGACACAACCACAAAAATACTTTTAAAGAGCTAAGGCAAGTCCCACAATTGACTTAATGTAAAATGACCTAGTTAAGTAGTGCACTTGATAGCTATATCACAGGCATAAAGTGACAACATCAATATCCATTAATTACCACTGAGATACACTACATAACCTGTGGRCACCTGCTTGTTGAACATCTCATTCCAAAATCATGGGCAATTATATGTAGTTGGTCCCCCCTTTGCTGCTATAACAGTCTCCACTCTTCTGGGACGGCTTTCCACTAGATGTTGTCACATTGCTGTGGGGACTTGCTTCCATTCAGCCACAAGAGCATTAGTGAGGTTGGGCACTGATGTTGGGCGATTAGGCATATTACAGTAGGCTATGTACTTATGGCAGTAAGCCTTATGGATTTTTTGTATTTCTCCATTTGTAGTTATTCATCCGGAAAAAAAGGGCCAAAAAATGCACAGAGAAGTGACTAGGAAAGTCTATATTTTCACCKAATGTCTCATCTTCGCCAGTCCGACAGCAATGAGGATAGTTAACAACCAGATAAAACACCAATATTTGTCACAGAAAGATTGATTCTTCCCTTAGGGAGTTGTTGGTTGGTGCGCCAGATAGCCTGACCTTCTGCAAAACGGCTCCACAGCATGCCATCCAGGGAGAGGGAATTTCATTTAAAACTGTTCAATCGTATTATAACTTGGCAGAAGCCTGTCCTCAGACTATAATTCTGAAATTCTGAAATCCCATTGATCAAAATCAATGCTAAATTTTAACCAACCAAAATTAATAGTTGGAAAGGAAGCCTGTGATTGGTTTATCAACTGTCTACCAGACAGAACTTAGTGTATCAATGTGGAGAGACAAAAATCTAGTTTCCTGGACATCACAAATAAGTTCCACAAGTCTCCATTTTAGAACCTGTTTTGTTCACCATTTACAATATATTTAGGCAAAGTTGTAAAAAAACGTCAACTTCTACTGATGACACTTGTATATTCATGCTCATATATTTATCTTAATTTATTTGATAGAAAAAGTACCAATTAAAGTCTCTTCACAAACCCTTCATTTGAATGTACAGTATATTCATGATTTCCTGAATTAYAGGAATTAACCTATTATTCAATAACAACTGGTGTTGTCTAACCAGTCACATTGCAGCTTAACAGTCGAGGACAGAATCATTGCCCTCAGCTAAATCACTCTGTCCTCGCTAGGTGAGGGCTGGCTGCTTCCAGCTCGTGCCAAGAGGACTAGATAGATTGTCGCACACAGTGTCCTTTGCAAACCTCGTTCTTAGTGTGAACCTGTCATGCTTACTAAGTAGACAGTCTTACATTCAGCAGCAGGACAAATAAAGAGACCCCTGGGGGAAAATCAACACCCCCTCACAACAACCCGCCTCTTCCAATCTAAGCCTGCAGTTTCCACACAGACTGGAGCAGCGGTCCGGTCACTGACATTTTATGAGCTCAGAGGTTTGACAGAGCAAGTTAAGAGCACTGACATTATTGCTTGAGCAACTTGTGGAAATCCACTTTTTTTGGTCAATGGATGATAATGTCATGTAGAATGACATGATATACTGACACTGCATGAACTGTATCCTCAAGATCTTAAAAGGAAAATGATATAAACAATTACACTGAGTAAGCTGCCAATCAATGCTTTATCACAACCAAAACAAACAGCAAATGCATACAACAAGCTTGATGTAATCATTGTGTGCTAAGAATATGGGATCAAATACAAAACTTTTGACTACTTTAATACACATAAGTGATTTTTTCCCAATACTTTTGGTCCCCTAAGATGCAGGGACTTTGTACAAAAAAATGCTGTAATTTCTAAACAGTTCACCTGATGAAAATACCCTCAAATTAAAGCTGACAGTATGCACTTTAATATCATAGTCATTGTATCATTTCAAATCCAAAGTGCTGGAATACAGAGCCAAAACAACAACAACAAAATGCACTGTCCCAATACCTTTAGAGCTCACTGTATGAGGATAATTTAGTTGCTAATGGCAGCCTGCTGTACCCTGGTCGGCCTTCAACTTGAGATACTCAATGAGAGGGCGCAGCACTGAGCTAGCCTGCAATGTCACTTCCTGGAGAAGCTCAAACTGCACATGTTATGTCTCCATGAGATGGCATCTTAACCGATTTCCTTGGCTTCAAATGCGCTATTGAGTCTTCACATAGGAATGAATGGTGTCACATGATCGATGGCTTTGTCCATTCATATACAGTCATTGGGGTAGCCAGACCAGGACACAAACCTGGGTCCCTGTAACTGTCTGTTACACCAAACCTCTGGGTCGGTAGGTGTTAAACTAAGGTCGCTATGATATGATGGTCAACAGTTATTTTCAAAATGGTGATGGACTATGTGGGGAAATTAGAGGGAAAACAACTAAATCCATACATGGCAATGAAGTAGATTGATAGAAAGTGACTTCCTCCCACAGTTGTGTACACCAAGCCAAGAGCTATCGATGTGGAGCTAGATATAAGCTAACTAGCTAACAAACTAGCTAGCTATCACATTTCCCAATTCACAGATATTAGCCTACCCCTGAGTCCATTACCTGAATATACACACTGTTACAGGGAGAGCTTAAAACAGCAATCAAACCCACCCACTACCTATGCCATCCAAATCATGTTACGCTAATAATGTTACAAGGTGAAACAGGCTTATGAGATTACAACCTTCCCCGGAACCTTGGATCTGTCTCCGTGCTAAAAACAAACATGAAAAGGACTTTTTGTCCTTTTCAAAAAAACTCATTTTATGAGTCACTCTGCATTGAAAAAATGTCAAGCTCGTATTCCATTCTGCAGGTTATTGGTGGATAATATTGATTAACGCAGATAGGAAAAAATGTGGTACTGTTAGCTGTGAGGCCACTTGCGGAATGAGGAACAAATCTGAATAATGGCCAGTTTTCCTAAAGAGACAGCTGGTTGGTTAATATTGATAATGCGAAGGACATTCATTTAAAGAGTTCACAGGAAGCGGGTGGCTTCATCCAGTCCTAATTACAGATAGTGGCAGTCCTTGTTTAGCTGACACTAAATGCCTCTGGGGGAGAGGATACAATTGCCTGCCGAGAATGTGAGAGTAATTTATTATAATTTAATATTTATCTATTGGAGGAGGCTGAGTTATCAGAAAACGCTAAATTGAAAGACAGCCAAGCGAGTCAGCAGAAAAAAACAAGCTCTGATGACCCTCGAAGAGAAAGTGAAAAAGAGTGATGGAGAGATTGAACACATTTTGCATTTTGTAAAAATGTATGTAAGCACAGTCTGAATTTACTGAGTCAGAGAAGATAATGCTTACTCCATTATTGAAAAAGCCAAGACCCATTAAGTCTAAAAAGCTGATGGGCAAAAATGGCTTTGATATGCATGGTAGCGTCTGAGTTAAAGGGCTCTACATCCAACTTCTTTCACTTGAGAACTAACTGTATTCCAGAAACCAGGGACAAGAAGCTGGGTTAGGTCTGGACATGATGGTGCTGGATAATTATGCACAGGAGGCAAGGAAATGGCCATCATTAAGCTGAGCTGCCATCAGAGAGAAGGCTCACAGCTGGACCCGGCTGGGAAAAGAGGGTGAATAACCCCTTAACACATTCCTCCTCTCCACCAACCCTCCTAGTAAAGCATGATTCACAGCTGTACATGTATTATACTGTATAATGCAGAGCCATGGATAGAGATTATATATGGCTCTGGTTTAATGTCAAATGGTGGTGCCGGAAGTGTATATGATAATGACAGATGGCACATGTGAATATTCATACACGTGTGACAAAGAAAAAAGCCCTGGTCATTGGCTACCAACTTACATACAGTACAACAACACAAGGGACAAGCAATATAAAACGACAACATTTGTGTTAATTTATTACACAATCACCTGTAAATATTGCAACTTCACATCTTGCTTTCATAGTGTATCAGACTTTTATAATTTTGTTTATCATTCTGAAAAAGCTCAAATATATGATTGCTTTTTATTCAACAGATAGTTATGGCAGAACAAATCAAAATGACTTGAACCCTATCAAGATTTGAAAGCAGTCCTCTTCAATAACATTACACTTCTCCACAGTAGTGGCACTGCTATCGAGGACCATACACATGAGTAGGCCATCCTCTTTGTAGCCGCCGCTACGCTAAAATCCTGAGTGCCTTAATCAGACTGATGGCTTCCCCTCATAAGTGTCTGCTTCACCTAATAAGTGTGCGCTTGGCAGCTTTGCTTTGGCTGTATTCATCAATCTAGCAAGAAGGCTATGGCCCAGAAAGATATGACCTGCTATGGCCCAGAAAGATATGACCTGCTATGGCCCAGAAAGCTATGAAAGCTATGGCCCAGAAAGCTATGAAAGCTATGGCCTATGTCTGAGAAGAAAAAAAACGTTTCAACCCATTATGATCTAGTACACAATAAAAGTATAATAAAACATATAGAAATATGATATCTTAGTGAATTCATGACATGTGAATAAACAACCATTTTCATACTTTATAATCCGTTTAAGGAATACCCAAAATATGTCATCTTCTTTATTACTTTACCCAAAATATCATGACATTAGTGATAGTCCAAATTTGTGACATTTGTGAATGTCTTATTCAACATTTTGGTCATTTAAACAGTGTATCTCCACCCTATCGACAAGGGGACGTGCACTTTTTAAAAGGGAGCTTTTCCGTCTCTGATGTAAAAAAAGAAATGGGACTTTCCACACAAAATTGCTTCTTTACTTATTTTAGGTTTAAGGTAGTGTGTAGGTTGCAATCTTTATCGTACAGCTATGAAAGTTATATATTTAGAACTGCCTGTTAGTTCGGTAGGAACCCAATGATGTATGTGGCATGTCTGTATTGTAAGCGAGTCGACTTAAAGAGCTGCTTTTCTAAGGACCGCCCCTTTGACGTGACGTGGCAAAGAGCTGACAAAATGGATTGTAATGACGCATCCGACCACTGTCTAGTTTTTTGTGTTCTGACTTAAAAATGGTGGGAAATKAATAAATTAAGTAATGTAAACATTCAATCAGTAATTACCAGTAAATCTAGTGCCAGAAATTGGACACTGTAGTCTTAAGAGTCTAAATCCTATGATGTTTTGTTTTTTACTTCTGGCACTATTCACCAGTATAGTATAGTGTCTGACACCAAATCCAAGTGACTCTGACACCAACTCCAAGTAACTTTGACACACCTTCAATGGACGTATGACTGTCCAAACATGGTCACGTACAGAGTCAAATGTTTCAAATGTTAGTATAGGGAGGATGAAAAAGGAGGAATAAGGCAGGACCAATTACAACAAAATGATGCCATAATAACACTGCTCATCCAATTTAACTATTTGAGCCAATACTCATTCTTGCCAACACATTTTGCTCAGCATCTCTTGATCTAGATTTCTGTAATATCTGTTTCTGGTGTAATGCTTCCGGCCTAAGTCTAAAGATAGTCCATGCACTAATTGTTTAACCCGGGGTCTCGGAAATCAATTTGAACTCTTGACAGAACGCCTCTAAGTCAATCAGCTCCTCCGCCCAGGTATAAGCCATTTCAAAAAGAATTAGTGGGTGTATGGAATGGAATAAAATCTGATCTGCTCTTGGTTGATGAGGGTTGTGAAGGGAGCCAAAGCAATGTTATCTTTTAGCGTTTCGGCTGCTTCCTCCCCTGTGTGCATTTTCTCACAGCGGGGGCTACGTAGGCCTCACGTACGACCGACACCCTAATCACATTTACTTGGATATTTAACCAGAAAGATATCTAACCCTCGTCTCGTACAACCATCAGTAATCAATGATGGAGATCAAAGATGAGTCTAATGTCACTCTACGTTAGGCATGACATTGGCATAATGTCTCCCCACAAAAAACAGGGAGGAGGAAAAGAAGACCTAAAAGTGAACAAGTATAAGACCTTGTCCAAAAAAGACAGGATAAGGTATTTGTGAGGGTGTTTACTTATCTATTTTGATATTAAGAAATGGGCTTGACTGCCTATGCAGCCTTGTAGCTGTGAATGTCATTGTGCATTTGAGGCTAAGCAACTCAGTAGAATTAGCTGTCTGCCTCACCAGTCAACCTGGTATGACCTGGTGCGACCTGAAAAAACGTGCCCCAAATCGAGTGAGATGGACAACATCATCAATGGCATATACTCTATATAGGAGCGAAATGCTTAAATCAGGTAAATCAAGTCTTAGCATTCAACGGGTATTTCTCATATGTATACTACCATGCTCCACACTCTCATGCTCCGAGTGCATTCTGGATGTTCTCTTGAGTGCTTTCTTGTGAGGACGAGAGTGTGGAGAAAGCATAAAACATTACATTTGAGAAGCACTCACACTCCCCCTACTGTATTACCTCACACTGCATCTCCCCATTCACTGAACCTTCTTCCAGCCAGGACAATGGCAACAATAGAGACCAAACAAGATATACACAATGCAAACGTTTTACTTCATAACAATCAGATAGCTATATGTAAATCGTAATAATGTAGCCAACCAGATAGTTAAACAGGCAAAAATGACTTCAAACTAATGTTATGCAAGGTGATGTCAATTCTTCATGGGTAGCCAGCTAGCTAACAATTCTCTAACAACAGACAACAGTAGCTAGCCAGGTAGCCCTATTGACTTACTATGGGCTTGTGATCTACACACACTACAGTGGGTATTGTAGTCAGGTAAACATGCCCAAATTAACACAGCACATATTTATTACGTATCAAGATAAAATATTGTAGTCAGGCAACATATGAGATATGAATAGGCAACATTTCATTCCGAAGTCAGAGTGTATTTTCTCTCGCTTCAGCTCAGATAATGTCCGCCATTGTTTTCAAGAAATTGTGTGTAATTTTTTATGTGGTTGCGTCATATTTCTTTGCATACTTTCCGTTGAAGCCTGCATCGATGCACGCTTCAAAATATGTACAAACGGAGTACGCATTCAAGAAGTGTCCTCCGTGCTCTGTTGAGCATTTGATTTGGAATCATACTCCGACCCAGCCGTACTCCAATTTGCATGCTCGGAACAAAATAATATGCATTTTGAGAAACACCCAATGACCGAACAGTCTTTAGGATCTAGCAGATTTCTAGTGATAACTGTCTGTACTGGCTGTAACCCCCTGACATAAAACCTTCATAAAAACACCATATTAAAGTGTCTTACAACCAACCATACGTGTGTGTTTGTGTGTATGTGCCCTAGTGTGTGTGGGGCTTGCAAAGATTTAAACTTGCTTATGACACAACAGATTAGGCAGCAAAACAGGGGAGGGTTCCCGAAGCGGAATGGACCTCAGTGTGAAGTGGTAGCTTTTCTAGTCGATGATTCGATGAATCAAGGAGAAGAGCCACACAGGATTCAATTAACTTCATCAATCATCTATAGTAGAAATACTTTGAGTGTGTCAAGTGTGTATTCAGGGCTTTGAGAGGAATGAAACAGTAATTGAATATATTCCCCAAGATTTWGTCAACTCAAAATGCTCAGAGTGTGCAGAAATGGTGCTAACACAGGGGTTTGAAGGCACACAGTGTCCCCCATGTTGGATTATGCCACAATAAAGGCAGTTGTGAATGGATTTAGAGAATGCTTTTGAAGCCTGGAAATAAAAGGAACACATTCCATAAATATGTACTGTACCGATCCTTCAAATAGACCATTCTTTATTTATAGTGAACACTAATATGGAAATATCTGGCTTAAGAACATCAAATGTGGCTCAGAGAACAGTATTATTATACTTTTATTGTTCCGTGGTAAGAATGCAAAAAACTCAAAGTCAGCGAAAATATTAAAACCACTATACATGGGATAATTAAAAGTAATATAATGCATAATAATCTAAAAACAAAAGCCAACAACTACTAGATGTTGATTCTCTTATCTCAGGCCTTTTACAGTACCCAATTAGCCTTTTCACAATGGCAGAGGATGGATAAACCCCTGACAACTCTCCAAATCAAGAAGTGGCCTCAATTCTCATTTAGCTGAAATGCTAATGATTCTTAAGATAATTCAAGGTCTAATTATAATTTTTTCATTAAAAGCCCAGGCTTAGTAATTAAAGGACTGTTAACTTCTCGTCGGTCCTATTGATTATTTTTAACCTCATTCAGGAGAGAAACCCAAAGTAAAGATAAGGTTGAGAGAGAAGCCCTGCAGCCAGTCAAAGAATGGATTATACGAGGGGTCGRGTTATTTGCAGTTTCCCGCCATACCATCTTGCTCTGTTGACAGAGATGGCACGTGTCGAGAGCAAGTGCCCTCACCTCGTTCAATCGCCCAGTTACAAACACAGTCAAATTAAAATTGTATCAACATTTGATGAGCAGAAAGTCTAAAGCAATCCCCTGCATTATTATCCCCCCGCCGTGAAGCAAGCTGTCTATGAAATGAGCAGCTGCCGGCTAAACAGGGTCTATTGTGATTTTTTTGAAAGTGGTTAGTCTCTGCTAGAACATCAGATAAGTGGAAAAAGTCATTTTGCCTCTGCACCATTAATGAAACTGAAAACCAAGTGATGAGTTCAGAAGGCGGAAATAAAAAAACATGAAAATTCCAAATCATATAACTTCCCTCCTCCAGCCAGAATCTGCAACTGCCAGAACTCAGCGGTTCACACACTCCCATGGAGGAAGAGGACTTGTCTTGACCACCTGTGGTGGTGTGACGCCCRCTGTGCAGACACTTAGGGAACACAGCGAGGGGGCAGAGAGGGAGACAGCAGAACCCTGGAGAAATGCATCCTTCCTAGGCTTACCTCCATGAAGTTATCACAGATCTAAATGGGTTGGATTGGTGAAAATAATAGGCTGGTAGCCTTGTTTTCAATGATCTAATCTCTTACAGATCTGTGATAATCTCAATGAAATAAGGAAGGTAGGATGCAGGTATTCCGTATTCGTACAGGACCCATGGTTCCATCCCAGTAATAAGTCCTTTCTACATCCCAAAGATCTAAAATAATTGGATTGGTGGAGGCATGGGGCTAGTGGGAGTTTCCACGATATATTTTTTTATACCAGTCCTTTTCTTTTAAGTCAGTGAAGGGAAGTGCACACTTTGAGATGAATAAGAGATAATTGGGACAATTGGAACATACAGTATATTTGCTGTGCTATACCTCACTCCTATACACATAATAATTTACAGTAATTTTCCACAAACCATTTTTCAAATGGACATGTCATCCAATGTATCTAAAATTATGAAAATCAATGAATATATATAAAATAGGTAGCGACAGGGAAGAGGCAGGTGTCACGTTCCTGACCTTATTTTCCTTTGTTTAGCTTTGTTTAGTTGGTCAGGACGTGAGCTGGGTGGGCAGTCTATGTTATTTGTTTCTATGTTTTGTTAATTAGCCTTATATGGTTCTCAATCAGGGGCAGGTGTTTGACGTTTCCTCTGATTGAGAACCATATTAAGGTAGGCTGTTCACACCGTTTGTTGGTGGGTGATTGTCTTCCGTGTCAGTGTTTGTACCACACGGGACTGTTTCGTTTGTCTAGTCTGTTCCTGTTCGTGCGTTYTTCGTTATATGTAAGTTCTCATGTTCAGGTCGGTCTACGTCGTTTGTTATTTTGTAATTTATCAAGTGTGTTTCGTGTTCGTCTTGTTTCAATAAAATCTCATTATGTATTCCACAAAAGCTGCGTTTTGGTCCGATCCCTGCTCCTCCTCAGACGAGGAGGAGAACAATCGTTACAGCAGGCTGCTGGTTTGACAGTGAAAAAATGTCTTGCCTCCGACTGGCAGCTGTAAAAGGTGCTTTCTAGAACCTAAAGGGGTTCTTTGGCTGTMCACATAGAAGAACCCTTTGAATAACCCTTTTTGGTTCCAGGTAGAACGCTTTTGGGTTCCATGTAGAACCCTTTCCACAGAGGGATTTACATGGAACCCAAAAGGGTTGTACCTGGAACCAAAAAAAGGTTATCCTAACGGGACAGCCTTTTGGAAGCCATTTCTCTGAGTGTAGTGTCGCTGGTCGAGAGAAGGGCGGATGGGCTGTGTTTGGGAAACGGCACGTCAGCGTCAGGAGCACGACTGCCCCATGACTCAAGCGGCCTATCACGAGCGCACCACCAGTGAGGCCGATGGGCAATTAAGATCACTCTGGAGGGCCGCCTGCCTCCCAAGTGCTGATTGCTAACTGGGTAACAGCTCTCCCAACTGAATTTGTCTCTCTCTCTCACACACACACACACACACACACACACACACACACACNCACACACACACACACACACACACACACACACACACACACACACACACACACACACACACACACACACACACACACACACACACAAAGACCAAGACACACACAAACACCTTATTTTTCCGTTGGGACTAGTAGGCTTAAGCGGTGTGTTTATTCTCTTCACAGAGCCACAGCTTAGGGCCACAGGATTCATCTCCAGTAAACAATCTTGACGTCAAACTGGCAGAACATACATCTGAGTAGGAGTCACAGACACCCCCCCTCTCACATCTATGACACCTGTCCCAAAATTGAGAGCATAATCTTTGATCTGAAGAGAGAACTGGCTCAGCCAGGTAATATGGGGAGAAATCAAAACCAAATCAAGAGGAGAGAGAAAGGAAACAGAAATGTAGATGAGGGAGGAGTAGAGTAGAGTAGAGTAAGTAGGAGTCCTGCGGCTATCACCATGCTGTGTGTACATATGTACTGTATCTGCACACAGTGCTATCTGGACCATCTTCTGATGCTCTGTTTCCATAGTAACACACACACAAACACACACAGACTCACACGGACACACACAACGCCCCAAGGCGTCTGTCCCCCTCGACTGATGTTTTTCAGTTGGACCGTATCAATAGATAAACATGTGAGATTATGAAGCCATTTTATCGAACTGATCTGTGATCAGGCAATGCTGTGAGTGCCTACATCAGTGGCTACACACCAGGGTTGGGGTTAAATTCCCTCTCCCTGTAAATTCCAATTAATTCAACAAAAACTCCAGGTCGGTCTTTGAATTCAGAGATAATTAAATTCTTCTCAATTCCAATGTTAGGTAAATTCCAAGAATGAAATTCCAAATTTAATATTATCCCCAACAATTCCCCAAATTCCAATTCGAATTAAATTCCCTCAGGCTTTCAGGCTGATCATGTTACTGTTCAGATAGCCTAGCTATACTCCTAAATATATAAATATAAGATKAAACAAATACCGCAGTCCATTTTTTTATACTGAGTGAGTTAATTMCATTCATTGAGAAATGTACAAATATTGAATTCCAATTAAATTCCAAATACATATATTTTTACACTCGCAATTCAATTCAAACAGTCAACACAGTCCAATTACATAACTTAGAGATTGTTGAAATTTGAATTGAATTCAATGTACATTTTCCACTTCATGATTGAATTCAAGAGCGGGGCTGCAGGTAGCCTAGTGGTTAGAGTGTTGGGCCAGTAACCGAAAGGTTGCTAAATCGAATCCCCAAGCTGACAAAGTAAAAACCTGTCGTTCTGCCCCTGAAAAAGGCAGTTAATCCATTGTTCCATTGTAAATAAGTATTCGTTCTTAACTGACTTGCCTAGTTAAATTTACTGAATTGGAATTTCAAATTAAATTGGAATTGACCCCAACCCTGCCACACATTATCCCTTCCTGCATCAGGAGATCACTTAGCTGCTGTAACTGTCTCCAGGAGAACAGAGCATTGCCTCTGATCCCAAGCATTGATTGGACTTTGATCAAGAAGACAGGTGAACTAGCATGAGGGCCTATGAAAATAAAGGTGCAAATTGGAACCAAATAGGGTTCTTGAGAGCGATGCCATAGGGTTACCATTTTAGGGTCTCTAAAAAACCATACATGGGATGGTTCTTTGAAGAACTATTCAAAAATCCAAAACCAGAACTGATTCGGCCCTCCAGGACCTGAATTGAATAGCCCTGCTGTAGGGTTTTAAGCCGTATTTGCATATTTCCCAGGGTGCCTTTCGAGTGAATTTTAGAGTTACCAGTACAACCCATGACTGTGTTTGCTAGTGACAGAGACATGATTGTTGCATTAATTTTCTGTCCTGTGGCCTTCAATGATTAAAGACAATACAATACATAAGGCCTTTTGACAGCCTACTTTTACACCTGTACAGTGGCCTGAAATTCATAGTTTCACCTGCAACTCACATTATGCTGGTTTGCAAAGTGATGTATAATTCCTATTGGAATCCAACCAGAGTGGAGATATTCAACATTTGGAATTTGTTGGATATCGCCAGTATTTAGTATTCCTTAGGATCCCAATTACAACCTGCATTCAGAATACAATTTTTTATTATACGTAAGTATTCAAATAATATTTTTAGTAGCATAAGATTGATTCCTCAATCAATGTGGATGTAAAAACAGAACTCGGATAGTAGGAAAACGGAAATGTCCGACTTGCTTGTAGTTACACACATGCTGCGTTCAACCAGTTAGCAAAATCAAAAATGTCAGTTTCCTAGTTCCGACTAGCACATGAGCGCGGCATTAGCTCAAAGGTTCTTTATCGGGCAAGAGTTCTCCAAGGAACCATAAGAGTTGAGGAAGAACCAGACTGCTTCGATCACGCGGATTGGAATATGTTCCGCATTGCGTCCAACAACAATATTGACGAATATGCTGATTCGGTGAGCGAGTTCATTAGGAAGTGCATTGACGATGTCGTACCCACAGCAACGATTAAAACATTCCCAAACCAGAAACCGTGGATTGACGGCAGCATTCGCGTGAAACTGAAAGCGCGAACCACTGCGCTTTTAACCAGGGCAAGGTGACCGGAAGCATGACCGAATACAAACAGTGTAGCTATTCTCTCCGCAAGGCAATCAAACAGGCTAAGTCCCAGTACAGAGACAAAACGAGTCGCAATTCAACAGCTCAGACACAAGAGGTATGTGGCAGGGTCTATAGTCAATCACGGATTACAAAAAGAAAACAGCCCGTCGCGGACCAGGATGTCTTGCTCCCAGACAGGCTAAACAACTTTTTGCCCGCTTTGAGGACAATACCAGTGCCACTGACACGGCCCCCTACCAAAACCTGCGGGCTCTCCTTCGACTGCAGCCGAGGTGAGTAAAAACATTTAAACGTGTTAACCCTCGCAAGGCTGGCAGGCCCAAGACGGCATTCCCAGCCGCGTCCTCAGAGCATGCGCAGACCAGCTGGCTGGTGTGTTTACGGACATATTCAATCAATCTTATCCAGTCTGCTGTTCCCACATGCTTCAAGAGGGCCACCATTGTTCCTGTTCCCAAGAAAGCTAAGGTAACTGAGCTAAACGACTACCGCCCGTAGCACTCACTTCCGTCATCATGAAGTGCTTTGAGAGAACTAGTCAAGGAACCCTATCACCTCCAACCCTACCGGACACCCTAGACCCACTCATTTGCTTACCGACCCAATTAGGTCCACAGAACGACGCAATCGCAACCACACTGCACACTGCCCTAACCCATCTGGACAAGAGGATACCCATGTGAGAATGCTGTTCATCGCGATTACAGCTTCAGCATTTAACACCACTATAGTACCCTCCAGAACTCGTCATCAAAGTTCGAGACCCTGGGGTCTGCGACCCCGCCCCTGTGCAACTGGGTCCTGGACTCCTGACGGGCCGCCCCAGTGGTGAGGGTAGGGTAAACAAATCTCCACCCCGCTGATCCTCAACACTGGGGCCCCACAAGGGTGGCGTTCTGAGCCCTCTCCTGATTATCCTGTTCACCCACGACTGCGTGGCCATGCACGTAACCGCCTCAACTCAATCATCAAGTTTGGCGATGACACTACAGTGGTAGGCTTGATTACCAACACGACGAGACGGCCTACAGGGAGGAGGTGAGGGCCCTCGGAGTGTGGTGTCAGGAAAAATAACCTAACACTCAACGTCAACAAACAAAGGAGATGATTGTGGACTTCAGGAAACAGCAGAGGGAGCACCCCTATCCACATCAGACGGGTCAGTAGTGGAGAAGGTGGAAAGTTTTAAGTTCCTGCGTGTACACATCACGGACAAACTGAATTGGTCCACCCACACAGACAGCGTCGTGAAGAAGGCGCAGCAGCGCCTCTTCAACCTCAGGAGGCTGAAGAAATTCGGCTTGTCACCAAAAGCACTCCACAAACTTCTTACAGATGCCAATCGAGAGCATCCTGTCGGGCTGTATCACCGCCTGGTACGGCAACTGCTCCGCCCAACAACCGTAAGGCTCTCCAGAGGGTAGTGAGGTCTGCAGAACGCATCACGGGGGCAAACTACCTGCCCTCCAGACACTACACCACCGATGTCACAGGAAGGCATAAAGATCATCAAGGACAACAACCACCCAAGCCACTGCCTGTTCACCCGCTATCATCCAGAAGGCGAGGTCAGTACAGGTGCATCAAAGCAGGGACCGAGAGACTGAAAAAACAGCTTCTATCTCAAGGCCATCAGACTGTTAACAGCCACCACTAACATTTAGCGGCCGCTGCCAACATACTGACTCAACTCCAGCCACTTTAAAAATGGGAATTGATGGAAATTATGTAAAAATGTACCACTAGCCACTTTAAACAATGCCACTTATATAATGTTTACATACCGCTACATTACCCATTCATATGTATATACTGTACTCTATATCATCTACTGCATCTTGCCATCTTTATGTAATACATGTACCACTAGCCACTTTAAACTATGCCACTTTATGTTTACATACCCTACAGTACTCATCTCATAATGTATAATACCGTACTCTATACCATCTACTGCATCTTGCCTATCCTTTCCTTGGTACCACCACTCATTCATATATCTTTATGTACATATTCTTTATCCCTTTACACTTGTGTGTGTATAAGGTAGTAGTTGTGGAATTGTTAGGTTAGATTACTTGTTGGTTATTACTGCATTGTCGGAACTAGAAGCACAAGCATTTCGCTACACTCGCATTAACATCTGCTAACCATGTGTATGTGACTAATAAAATTTGATTTGATTTGATTTAAGAACCTCATCCATTCACTACACATAGTAGTTTGGAGCAAATGTATAATGTAACTGCAGATAGTGTTATTTCTTACTGTTTGAGGCAGATCCAAGGATAGAGATAGTGAAGTGTGTTTTGACAAAATCAACATAAGGGATGAGGGGTTGTTGCGACTACAGAATGGACATTAACTTATCTTTAATAGGACAGCATAGAATCAACTGCAACTGCACTATACTTGCTGAGAAAAGTGCTTTACAGTACTCTATGTCTACAACTCTGTTAGGAGCTGTGGGAAGATTTCACTCAAAGAGGCAGCGTTTACACATGCAGCCCAAATCTGATATTTTGTCCAATTATTGGCAAAAGATCTGATCTGATTGGTCTAAAGACCAATTAGTGACCAATAATTGGGCTGCCTGTGTAAACGCAGCCGTTGCGTCACAATTCCTCTTATTTAACCAATGGAAGACCACACAATCCAGGTAAACTGAAAAACACTGATTCCAGTGACGGGCCTGTCAAATGATTGTTGCCTAGCAACGTTCATCTCCAATGCCCTCAGTAAGGTCAGCCTATTCTTTCCTGAGTGTTCCATCCTGATCGTCATTAGGAGTCTGACAACCCTCACCCTGTGTGTGTGTTTGTGTTTGTGTGTGTATACAGTATGTGTGCAATACTGTATGATACCTTTCTTTTTATCAACTAGCACAGGTGAATCACAGATACTGTACCACAATGTACAGTCCTTAAACATTTTACTGCAGTCAAGGACATTCTAAAAGGCTTTTCATTGGCATAGTTGTTGTGTGGGTTTGTGGCTCCACAGGATTTAGCCTGCATAGAAGGTCATTAACAAACCATATATCMAATTTCCCCAATGGATGAACAGAATCGGGTAATTAGCTTATTCATTATAATCCCTTTTCATCTAAAACAGCTTAACTAACAACTCACAGCCAAATCAAACAGGACTGATTCAGAGATCAAACCTAATCAAACCAAATGCCTCGAAGTGGACCAGACCTGTTTTCAGGTCGGAGAAACCTACTGATCTAGAATCAGGAACTATTTGTCCCCTGGTTAAATGGCTTTACTTCTGTGATCGCTGGAAATTGACCTCAGTCCCGTGTTTCACCTTGAAGGGCACACATTTATCTTGGCCGCCCCCTGGGGGAACAGAAAGGGGATCAGACGGGGGTGTTATTACTCCTCCGCCACCGCTGCTCTGGGATCAGTGTGGGCGCTAGTGGTCACAGGGTCCCTTAGGCACTATCGCTCTCCCACTGTGGATCAATGATGACACTATTAAACGCTAGTGTTGAGGCCACGTTGGCTGGATCCACATCTCACAGCCAGCTGCAGCCTGCGTTAAAAAGGGGTGAGGGAATGGGAGTGGATGTGCAAGAGTTGCACAATCACTTTCCCCCACACCTCTCCCCCATCTACCTGCCCCCGCCCCCGCAMCCTTTCCAATCAATAGCCCAATCATTTTCAGTTTTCCTAGCAAAGAGCTAGTTGGAGATGCGTTGTCAGTTATTCCTCGTGGTGATGGCCCTTTGGATAGGGGGAGTGTTCGGCTGTTCTAGGTCCCCTGTATTTCCGCTGTACAGGCTGGGAGTGCTTATTGATCCAGCGTGGGCAGAGATCTTTACTGGTGTTGATGAGCCGCACATTAGCCTCTTATACGCACACACATGGACTCGCACACACGCACACAAACATACACACGGACGCAGGCACGCACACATGCCCAATCACAAACACACGCACACACACATACTTGCATGCACAYACAAACACACACGGACACACACACACATTGCCCCCCGCACTGCCCCTATGGATACCTACTGTATGTATCCACACATAATGCACAAGACTATGACCACACAAAAAAACTACTCCATTGGCTCCATTCAAGGCATTGAAAAACATAATTCATGCATGTCATAAAACAGATGGCTACAGTAGGACTAATCCCCCCCTGTTGATTAATCAGTATGCTAAAGACAAATGGGTCAATCAATGCTGCAGCAGAGAGACAACAGAGGAAACATGGGGAGATTGTTTGGGGATCATGCACTCATTTGGATCTGTGATGCAGATCATATTGAAAGATAGTATTTTATAAATGTTCGAAAAGAGTAGTGGCTTGAGTTAAAGCAATAAACCAATGAAAATAAGCAAAAATGGATGCTAAACTCTTATCCTTTTACATATTTACAATGTGATGAGGATTTAATCAGACCTTTTAGTTTTTTWAATCAAATCTCTATACTAAAATTAGCAGTAGGCTTACATAATGATGTAGATTATTATTCTTTTTACAATCTAGCAACTCTGAAATATAATACCCATCCTTATATTTTTCTTTTGCGTGCGTCTCTAAAGTGGAATAGAACATTACAGTATGTCAACAGTCTATTTCCCACCAGAACACAACCATTTCCATAACATTATTGTGTCTCAATTGGTCGTGGCAGGGGAACTGAGATTTTCCAAAAGCTGCTCTTTTCTCAGCAGGCAGGATCCAGCCCCACTGTATCCAATTAATGAAATGTTTTTTCAATGTATTCCTTACAAGATACGCTGCCATCTTCAATCTTCCCAACAGACAAGTCCGGCAGCTCCCAGAAATAATATGATGTACAGTATTTCAGGGGACAATTCAATTTCTGTGTGACCCAAAACATTTATGTAAACAACAGAAAAAGAGTAGGAATACTATACACTCAATGCATAGGCTATCCTGGGGGGGGCGATTTATTGTTAACTAGTGACCTCAGCTGAATAACTAAAGACAAGGTATGACCTTCGTACTAAAAGGACTCATGGATGTGCTTACTGGGAGCTAAATCTACAATGAGTTAGATAACACTTGATAGACAGAAGTAGATTTTGAGAGAAGCTCTCTATCATAAACTCGGGAAAAATAGAAACGTCCCTTTTTCAGGACTCTGTCTTTCAAAGATAATTCGTAAAAATACAAATAACTTCACCGATCTTCATTGTAAAGGGTTTAAACACTGTTTCCCATGCTTGTTCAATGAACCATAAACAATTAATGAACATGCACCTGTGGAACGGTCGTTAAGATACTAACAGCTTACAGACGGTAGGCAATTAAGGTCACAGTTATGAAAACTTAGGGCACTAAAGAGGCCTTTCTACTGACTCTGAAAAACACCAAAAGAAAGATGCCCAGGGTCCCTGCTCATCTGCGTGAACGTGCATTAGGCATGCTGCAAGGAGGCATGAGGACTGCAGATGTGGCCAGGGCAATGAATTGCAATGTCCGTACTGTGAGATGCCTAAGACAGCGCTACAGGGAGACAGGACAGACAGCTGATCGTCCTCGCAGTGGCAGACCACGTGTAACAACACCTGCACAGGATCGGTACATCCGAAAATCACACCTTTTGATTTTGACCCCCCCCCCTTTGTTCAGGGACACATTATTCMATTTATGTTAGTCACATGTCTGTGGAACTTGTTCAGTTTATGTGTCAGTTGTTGAATCTTGTTATGTTCATACAAATATTTACATATGTTAAGTTTGCTGAAAATTAACACAGTTGACAGTGAGAGAACGTTTCTTTTTTTGCTGAGTTTATGTGCTGAAGGAGTCAAGGAGATGAGAGGATTACATACACTATACATACAAAAGTATGTGGACACCCCTTCACCCCTGAGTGTATTCGGCTCTTTCAGCCACACTTGTTGCTGACAGGTGTATAAAATCGAGCACACAACCGTGCAATCTCAATAGACAAACTCTGGCAGAAGAACGGCCTTACTGAAGAGCTCAATGACTTTCAAAGTGACACCGTTATAGGATGCCACCTTTCCAACAAGTCAGCATCACATTTCTGCCCTTCTATAGCTGCCCCGGTCAACTGTAAGTGCTGTTATTGTAAAGTGGAAACATCTAGGAGCAACAACAGCTCAGGCTGGAAGTGGAAGGCCACACAAGCTCAAAGAACGGACCGAGTACGCGCCGAGTACTGAAGTGCATAGCGTGTAAAAAGCGTCTGTCCTCAGTTGCAACACTCACTACCGAGTTCCAAACTTCCTCTGAAAGCAACATCAGCACAATAAATGTTAATCAGGAGCTAAATGAAATGGGTTTCCATGGCCGAGCAGCCTAAGATCACTGTGCGCAATGTCAAGCGTCGGCTGGAGTGGTGTAAAGCTCGCCGCCATTGGACTCTGGACCAGTGGAAACGCGTTCTCTGGAGTGATGAATCACGCTTCACCATCTGGCAGTCCGACAGATGAATCTGTGTATGGTGGATGCCAGRAGAACGCTACCTTTCCGAATGCTGTAGGAGGAATAATGGTCTGGGGCTGTTTTTCATGGGCCCTTAGTTCCAGTGAAAGGAAATCGTAACACTACAGCATAAAATGACATTGAAAACGATTCTGTGCTTCCAACTTTGTGGCAACAGTTTGGAGAAGGCCCTTTCTTATTTCAGCTTGACAATGCCCCTGTGCACAAAGCGAGGTCCATACAGAAATAGTTTGTCGAGATCGGTGTGGAATAACTTGACTGGCCTGCACAGAGCCCTGACCTCAACCCCATCAAACACCTTTGGGATGAATTGAAATGCTGACTGCGAGCCAGGCCTAATCGCCTAACATCAGTGCCCAAACTCACTAATGCTCTTGTGGCTGAATGGAAGTCCTTGCAGCAATGTTCCAGTATCTAGTGGAAAGCCTTCCCAGAAGAGCTGTTATAGCAGCAAAGGGGGGACTCAAGGTAAACCAACTTATATGTTTTGGAAACATTCCAAAATATTTGGTCTAGAGAGCCTGACCCAGCCAACATCCAATTCCCTGAGAAAATTAACACAACTCTCTTCTCGGCGCCAAACTGGCAAATTTTTCCCCATTCAACCCCTATTAGTACTGTGCCAGATTTGAGATGGGCTGTGATAGGCCATAGGGGGATGGGGTGGCAGCAGGGGCAGATGGGACCAGGTTGATGTATTATGCATGGGTGACAAGAGACCTCAGGAGGGCCAGCTGAGGAGAGGGAAAGGGGGACAGATTGATCCAAGGACACCGTGGGGCACCCCGCCACCACACCAGCCCTCCCTCAGGCCTCAGGGGACCTGGACGGACCTCACTGGCTCTGTGACCCTGGGCATGGCTCCAAACGACCTAATATATATGGGGGAGTTGGTCTATCTATTGTGATTAAATATTCATTGGAGGACTCAGGATGGACATTTGCAGGTCATTTTTCAGGAGTAAGTCCTCAAAACAGTACCAGCAGACAGAGTTTGGAACTCATAACAAATACTGCATTTCACTCATAATCAAACACACCTTCGAAGTGTTTATTTATGTTATTGTAGCTATATTTTACACACTAGTACTATTACACAAAAATGTTGTTAAAAAAAAGAAATAAAAAGGTGTTGTTCCACCGACCATCTGAGATTACAACATTTGCCCCAAACCCAATGAGCATGAAAGAACTATGGACCTACTGTAAAGCCTTTAACCTTACGTGCCCTTTTCACACCCTGCACAACATATCGGATCATTGAGGAACCGGAGTTCTATTGATCCATTAGGGGTGTATTCAGTGATGCAAAACATTCAAAACATTACAGATAGAAATAGAATAAATAGAGCTGACACCATTGCCTGTTCTATTAAACACACAATCATATCTGTTCTACACAATACTTTTCTATCTCAACGTTCTGTAATGTTACATGCTCTTGAACAAGCCCTTGTTGTCTTTTCAACTCTGTCATTATCAGCTCCACTGTTAATTGCTTTGGGGACTGACAATGATTAGATACTGTTTTGTTATAATGCCTTTGATGGTTTTCAATTTAGGATAGGATGACCTTTAATGTTCCAAAGGGGCAAATTGTCTTAGACTACTGTGTACAGTACAGACACTGTACAATATACACTCAACATACACCTTCCTAATATTGAGTTGAATCCTCTTTTTCCTTTTTCCTTCAGAACATTCTCAATTCGTCGGGGCATGGACTCTGCAAGGTGTTGAAAGCGTTCCAAGGGGATGCTGGCCCATGTTGACCCCAATGCTTCCCAAAGTTGTGTCAAGTTGGCTGGATGCTGTTTGGGTGGTAGACCATACTTGATACAAACGGTAAACTTTTGAGCGTGAAAACCCCAGCAGCGTTGCAGTTCTTGACACTCAAACCAGTGTGCCTGGCACCTACTACCATACCCTGTTATCTTGCCCTTTCACCCTCTCAAGGGTACACATACACAATCCATGTCTCAATTGTCTCAAGGTTTAAATCTTTTTAGTTTCCTGAGGGGGAATAGGTTTTGTCGTGCCCGCTTCACGACTGTCATGGTGTGCTTGGAACATGTTAGTTTGTTGGTGATGTGGACACCAAGGAACTTGAATCTCTCAACCTGCTCCACTGCAGCCCCGTCGATGAGAATGGGGACGTGCTCGGTCCTCTTTTTCCTGTAGTCCACAATCATCTCCTTTATCTTGATCACTTTGAGGGAGAGGTTGTTGTCCTGGCACCACACGGCCAGGCCTCTGACCTCCTCCCTATAGGCTGTCTCGTTGTTGTCGGTGATCAGGCCTACCACTGTTGTGTCATCGGCAAATTTAATGATGGTGTTGGAGTCGCCTGGCCGTGCAGTCATGAGTGAACAGGGAGTACAGGAGGGGGCTGAGCATGCACCCCTGAGGGGCCCCTGTGTTGAGGATCAGTTACTGATGAAGCCAGTGACAGATGTGGTGTACTTCTCAATGCCATTGGATGAATCTCAGAACATATTCCAGTCTGTGCTAGCAAAACAGTCCTGTAGCTTACCGCCACACCGGCAGTCATGCGTTATGACTGCAGTAAAATTCCACGGTAATCTCCTTTTATGCAGTCAGGACATGCATTGGTGGTACCCAACTTAATAACGACCTTCAGATCCTAATGGCCTGGTACTCAGGGCTCTATTGTCCCTCCATCAGGTCCTGATGGCCTGGTACTCAGGGCTCTATTGTCCCTCCATCAGGTCCTAATGGCCTGGTACTCAGGGCTCTATTGCTCCCTCCAATCAGCGTCCTAATGGCCTGGTACTCAGGGCTCTATTGTCCCTCCATCAGGTCCTAATGGCCTGTACTCAGGGCTCTATTGTCCCTGCCATCAGGTCCTAATGGCCTGGTACTCAGGGCTCTATTGTCCCTCCATCAGGTCCTAATGGCCTGGTACTCAGGGCTCTATTGTCCCTCCATCAGGTCCTAATGGCCTGGTACTCAGGGCTCTATTGTCCCTCTAACTACTCTGACATCAATGCAAACAGTTATCATCAAAACAGTGTGTGCTTTTAAAACTCACCTCACCGCTCTAGATAGCACCTTTTTTTCTAAGAGTGTAGTCGCAACATGCAGCCCATATATGTTTTGATTTCTAAGACATTCTAAGGTTTGTGTCATTCACAACTAAAGTTGCCAAATAACTCTAAATCTAGCATACAGGACCAGTTTCAAATGATCACTTTTACGCTCAACATAGCCACTTCATATGCACACTCCATCTGGAATGGAAAAAATATCMTTTTGACTATAAAATCATATTAATATAAAATATTGGCAGGGGACTTATGAGAATATCTTGTCTGCTAAATGAAGGCATCAGCCTATGGCAAGTAGCATTGCCAGATAACATAGGCCAACTCATATCCTCGTCTTCTGAAATATATGTTCTTTATATGATAATTTCTTTAGACCTGCCTAAAATGAATACGAATTTATTGTGATGATGTATATTACATTTCTTTATTCTACGTTTTTAAATGTAGATGTCCCATCAGCGGCTTGTATGCGTGGAGACCTGGAGATGCAAAACGTGTTTCTGTTCATTTACGGTCAATTACCRTGAGACCAGCAGTCTTTGCATGACAATAACCGTCTGACAAAATTGAATGACTGCTACAGCCCTATAGCTACATACATAATACTTTGCACATTCCCTTATTCTGTCAGTGGCGTACTAACACAGCTCAGCTTTACTTACAGCAGTTTAGGTATTTGATGGACATGGGAATGAAGGAGTGCTTATACCTGTTCAGCTTATACGTAGGGACCCTACAGCATCTGTCTGAGGGAAGGAGGGACCCTACAGCATCTGTCTGAGGGAAGGAGGGACCCTACAGCGTCTGTCTGAGGGGAGGAGGGACCCTATAGTGTCTGCCTGAAGGGAGGAGGGACCCTACAGCGTCTGTCTGAGGGGAGGAGCGGACCTATAGTGTCTGCCTGAAGGGAGGAGGGACCCTATAGTGTCAGCCTGAAGGGAGGAGGATCCTATAGTGTCTGCCTGAGGGGAGGAGGATCCTATAGTGTCTGCCTGAAGGGAGGAGGGACCCTATAGGTTGCTGCCTGAAGGGAGGAGGGACCCTATTAGTGTCTGCCTGAAGAGGAGGGACCCTATAGTGTCTGCCTGAGGGGAGGAGGATCCTATAGTGTCTGCCTGAGGGGAGGGGGATCCTATAGTGTCTGCCTGAGGGGGAGGGACCCTATAGTGTCTGCCTGAAGGGAGGGAGGGACCCTATAGTTGTCAGCCTGAAGGAGGAGGGATCCTATAGTGTCTGCGCTGAGGAGGAGGAGGGATCCTATAGTGTCTGCCTGGGCGGAGGACCCTATAGTGTCTGCCTGAGGGGAGGAGGGATCCTATAGTGTCTGCCTGAGGGGAGGAGGGATCCTATAGTGTCTGTCTGAGGGGAGGAGGGGCCGTGTAGAGTCTGCCTGAGGGGAGTAGTTGATACTCAGAGTGAAGTACATTGGAGGGCTCTGCAGGGAGGGATGCTGCCTCACACTGATACAAACTGCCATGACCTTCATGGCAGTTTTATCAGGCGGGCAATTTGAGATTTCAGTGGGATTGATAAATTGCCAAACCAGACTGTGATGCCATATCTCCAGATACTCTAAAACAGCATGGACAGTCTACGTAGGAAATAGAGGCGTTGGTGGACTCTGGAGCAGACACTCTCTCCTTTGGTGTGATATTTCACATTGGTTGGAAACACAAATAAATGATAGCTGTTCACTCTCAAGATTTGGAAACGTATGAAGATGTAAAATGTATAGCCCTTTATAGTTTAACACAATGTATTGTGTGATAGAGTGTGTGTGTGTGTGTGTGTGTGTGTGTGTGTGTGTGTGTGTGTGTGTGTGTGTGCGCGTGCGTGCGTGCGTGTGTGTGAGCCTAGTCCTCTGTGGTGGTGTGTCTGCTGTTGCTCTGATGATTAAAGCAGAGTGGAGGTCAGAGCGATGGACAGTCTCCTTCATCAGTGTCTCTCTGCTGTGAGTATCAAAGTCACCCTCACTCCCACTCTCCCCACTCCCTATGAATCCCTCGCTCCCTTCTCTCCCCCTCTCCTCTCTCCCACCTATACCCCCTTCCCCGTCCCTCCCTCTCTCCATCTCTCCCCACCTCCCCCGTCGTTCCCCCTCTCGCTGAGTGACAGCTCAGCCAATGCAGTCACAGTCAGTCATGGAAAAGGAATAGGGTAAGGGACGTAGGGGAGGTGGCGAAGACTCAACTTCCCATGTCTTTCCAGCTTGACGGGAGGATGCTCGCCAGATGGACCTTTGGAAGAACAGGATCAGATCAGGGGGAAGCAGGCTCTAGTTTGCCTGACTACCCAGATTTCATGCTCCGGCCAAACGCTAAGCCACGCCCACGGACGTTAGTTTCTTCTCCGCAGTGAGTCTGAATCTGAGCACCTCCCTGACCCTTCACCGAATGCGAACACATTCAGGGCCGTCTGAATGATGGGTTGGGCAAAAGCCGGAACACACGTGGGTAAAGCGGCGGTTTGAAAATTCAGCATTGGCTTTGATACTTTGATTGGTTAGAGACGATCCAATCGCTGATTACTTTGTTTTGTACAACGCCTTTCGTGCCCCTCGTCAACACAAACGTTTCTATGATGGCAGTCTCAGACTTACGTATGTAGTGAACGACCGAGCAGCCAAATAATTTAGTGTGAGTCCTCAGGCTTGGCTCTAGTGTGATGTTTTTGCATGCTAGTGCCATTACAAGTTGGTGCAGGTATGTTAGCAAGAACAGAAAAACGGTATACAAAACCAAATGATACGACAACATACTAGTGAATTAAGATCCATTAGAAGTATCAAAGTGGAATGAAATTGTTTACTATAAGCTGAATGGACATACAGTATCTAGATGAAGGTAATAATACTTAATGATACCCGCAAATGATACCCACAGTGGGTATCATAAGTATTCACTCCCCTTGGATTTTTTTCTCGCATTTTGTGTCATTACCATTTTGTCATTGATCTACACAAAATAGTCTGTAATTTCGAAGAGGAAGAAAAAATCTATACATGTTATTATTAATGAGAAATAATATAGCTTGATTGGATAAGTATTCAACCCCTGAGTCAATACATGTTAGAAACACCTTTGGCAGCGATTACAGCTGTGAGTCTTCTTGGGTAAGTCTCTAAGCGCTTGAACACCTGGATTGTGCAATATTTGCCCATTATTCTTTGCAAAATTCTTCAATCTCTGTCAATGTATTGGCGATTAAGGCACACAGCAATTTTCAACAAGTCTTGCCATAGATTTTCAAGCAGATTTATGTCAAAACTGTCACTTGGCCACTGAGGAACATTCATTGTCTTCTTGGTAAGTAACTCCAGTGTAGATTTGGCCTTGTGTTGGAGGTTATTGTCCTGCTGAAAGGTGAATTCCTCTCACAGTGTCTGGTGTAAAGCAGACTGAAGCAGGTTTTCCTCTAGGATTTTGCCTATGCTTGGCTCCATCCCATTTAATTTTTTCGGGAAAAACTCCCCAGTCCTTGCCAATGTCAAGAATACCCATACCATGATGCAGCCACCACCATGCTTGAAAATAAGGAGGCAGTTACTCAATGATGTGTTGTGTTGGATTTTATCCAAACATAAGGCTTTGCATTTAGGCCAAAAAGTTCATTATTTTGCCATGTTTTTTTTGCAGTATTACTGTAGTGACTTGCTGCACAAAGGATGCATGTTTTGGAATATTTTGATTCCATATATTTTGATTCTACTTTTCACTCTGTCATTTAGGTCATTGTTGTGGAGTAACTACAATGTTGTTGATACCTTGAGAAATTTCATTCCCGTCCTGAAGCTCAGTTCAGAAGGATAACTGTATATTTGTTGTGTCTGGGTGGTTAAATACATTAGCCACAGATTAATTATTAACTTGACCATGCCTAAAGAGATGAACAATGTCTGATTTGTTATTGTTACCAATCAACCAAACACTGAACTTCTTTATGAGGCTTTCAAAAGCTCTCTGGTCTTTGTAGTTGAATCTGTGCTTCAAATTCAATACTTGACTGACGGACCTTACAGATGTTGTATATATGGGGAACAGAGGAAGGGGTAGTCAAAAATCWTGTCAACCATTGTTTCACACAGAGTGAGTCCAAGTAAATTATTATGTGATTTGTTAAGCCACATTTTACACCTGAACTAATGTAGGCTTGTCTAAACAAAATGGGTGAATACTTTTGCAACAACTACAGTATATTTCAGTTATTTCATTTTTGTTCATTTGTTAACATTTGTAGAATTTTCTTTTCACTTTGACATCATTAAGTAATTTGTGTAGATCARTGACAAATAAATCTCAATTAAATTCATTTCAATCCCACTTTGTCATGAAACAAAATGTGAAAAAATACAAGGGGGTGAATACTGATGATACYCACTGTATACCTGAGGCATCTACTGTATGGAAACCAAACACTACTCTAGCTACAGTATCAACAGTACAGTAACTACTTAGTTTTACTTTTTTAGAGTTATTTGACAGGGATAATGCACATACTCAACATTTTTGTAAGTATTTTGCCAAAGGCGTAATTCTATCTGTCCCTGGGCAGGCAATTTTAAACATTTATGGAATTGTAGCCACACAAAAATCACTATAGAAGTTTAGTTGTAAAAGCAATCCCTGACCGATTCAGTTGAACCTCAGCCATGACCAAATACCAGGAGACGGTGGGATGAAAAGAAGGAGAAAAAAGAGGAAGTGAAGGGCCCTTATGGCTGACACGGAATGAAAGAAGCCAGAGCCAGGGTGGGGTCCCTGGGAGAGAAATGACCACCTGTCTCAGTCGTGCGAGACAGATGACAGAAAGGGACAGAGATACAGAGAAAGAGCTTCCAGCATCAGCCAGCAGACACTCAATAGTCACCCCACGTCTCCGCTGGCGTGTAAGTGGATTTTCTCCTGGCTTTGAACATTAAATACGCTTTTTAGCCTCAGAGAGAGAGAGAAAGAGAGAGAAAAAGGAAGAGACGGAAGGAGAGAGAGAGAGATGGGGGAGCAAGGAAGAGGTGAAAGCAGATGCTCTCACTTAGAGTTTTGGTGATCTATTGCAAACAGCATGCTTTCATACCGTTGGGGTTGGCTTGTCTTGACATGCCCATACTCCCAGGTGGGTGAGGAGAAGAAGGAAAGAGACTCATGGGCTGGGGCAAGTGTGATGTGGTACACTATGGCACAGTGTGGTCTGCTATATGCTACAATGCTATGCTATGTAGGAGCTCATACTATCAAATAAGGTTCTCAATGGCAAACAACAACTAAAACAGCTTGTATACAGACCTAAACTGGGTTATCCAGAACCACACATACAGTACACACACGTAGTTACCTACGACATTACCCCTATATAGCATGGTGAAATGCTGATAATACCAGTCACTCCACCTATCCATCAGTCTTTGTCAAATCACTCTCGCAGGTAGACGGTTTCATTAATGGTGAGAGTTCAACTGCACATATAGCTCCATCAGCCTCATGACATCACCGCTTCACTTCAGCTCATCTAACCCCTGTTTCTCGTCTCGACCTCCTCCTCCTGTTCCTCCATCTCCTCATCTCACCCCTGTCTGTCATTTGCTCCTCCTCCTTCTCATCTCACCAGTCAGTCATCAGTAAGATCTCCTCCTCCTACGCCTCTACCCCTCTTTTATTTAATCCTCCTCTCACTCCTCCTCTCATCTGAATGACAGTGTCCTCAAGGTCACAGAAAATTATGTGCATGAATGACAGAGAGAGACATAGAGAGAGACATAGAGAGAGACATAGAGAGAGACATAGAGAGAGAGAGAGAGAGAGAGAGAGAGAGAGAGATACAGTGCAGGACAGGAGAGGGGCGATAACGGCGCTCGCCTCTCATGTCTCCATCGTCTTTATCTGACACGCCCATTAAGGCGGGGTAAATGTGTTTGCGCAAATTCATTAGATTATTAACAAAGACGCCGTGCTGGCAATCGACAAACCTCAATTGCCGGCCCCCAAACAATCTCACAGTCAAATTTCTCCCTTCCTTCCCTTGAGTGATTGATGCCCGGCAAAATCACTTGGCCATGACACCTCAGCCAATCTCGGATAATAATGATTCACGTCGTCAGAGAAGACCAGGGAGGAGAGAGAAAGAAATTAGCATATGTGTTAATGCTTCGAGCCAACCAGTCTTATAATGACCTTTGAACCCCCAAATGATCTTGTAAATAACAAGATAGATCCATCTTAGCCTTGCGAGCTGTGAGCTATGATGATGGCCAATACACATTGACGACACACTGACGGATGAAATGTAACCTTGTCCTCGCGCCTGTACAGTTTACCATCCCATCAATATTTACAATTCCCCTGAAGCGCATATTAAGGCCACTCTGCAACGGCAATCTATGTTCTCTTAACAATTTGCACAGGTGCAGGACGAAATGTGATTGAAAACAGTGATTGCTTTGATTTCCGTGAAGAGGTCTGGTTGGTAAACGTGTAGCTTAAGGCCCTCTTGAAGTATGAGGGTGCATATGTCACTGCAAAAAGATGACAAGGCAGGTTGTTTGTTTACAAAGAAGGAGTGTGTCTGAATTCCTCCTAACTCTTAGTGAATCTATGGTGAACCCTAAACCCTAAAGCCTCTAACCACTGGACACAAACTTTAGCTAACGTTCCTCTCCTTGCCACACRAAACTGTCCTTTCAGCAATCTTTAATTATGAACATTCTATCATTAATGAGCTCAAGGAGATCAGAGGATTTGATCCTGATTCGATAACCMTCACAGCTTTCATCGTATCACAATGTTTATGCAAATTAAACTGATAGGATAACGTTCTAACTTAATTCATGAATTTGATTAGAAACATAACATTGGGCATTCTGACATGATACATTTCATTGTAAACATAAACATTGGGCACAGGGAGAACAGAGGACATTTATATTTATACATTTATACATTTATATATTTATTGCATTTTTACCACCAGCCAATGTGATCACATCACACCAGAGAAACTCTCGCCATTCAAACTTCTCCGCCAGTTCATTGTGAATGCTGTAGCCTATTTTATATCCAGCAAGCAAGAGCAAGGTACATGGAACAAGTTGGAACAAAAATATGAACGCAACAATTTCTACGATTTTACTGAGTTACAGATCATATAAGGAAATCAGTCTATTGAAATAAATTCATTCGGCCCTAATCTATGGATTTCATATCTGAGAATACAGATATGCATCTGTTGGTCACAAATACCTTTAAAAAAAGATAGGGGTGTTGATCAGAAAAAACAATCAGAATCTGATGTGACCACCATTTGCCTCATGCAGCACGATACAGTTCCTTCGGATAGAGTTGATCAGGCTGTTGATTGTGGCCTGTGGAATGTTGTCCCACTCCTATGGGCGGGAATTGGAACACGCTGTCGTACATGTCGGTCCAGAGCATACCAAGCATGTCTGGTGAGTGTGCAGGCCATGAAAGAACTGTGACATTTTTTGCTTCCAGGAATTGTGTACAGATCCTTGCGACATGGGGCCGAGCATTTTCATCTTGAAACATGGGGTGATGGAGGCGAATGAATGGCACGACAATGGGCCTCAGGATCTCGTCACGGTATCTCCGTGCATTCAAATTGACATCGATAAAACGCAATTGTGTTCGGTATCCGTAACCCCACTGCCACCATAACCTCACTGCCACCATGGGGCACTGTGTTCATAACGTTAACATTAGAAAGCCACTCGCCCACACAACACCATACACGTGGTCTGCGATTGTGAGGCCGKTTGGACGTACTGCCAAACTCTCTAAAACAATTTTGTGTGGCGTCTTATGGTAGAGAAATTAACATTTCATTCTCTGGCAACAGCTCTGGTGGACATTCCTRCAATCAGCATGCCAATTACACGCTCCATCAATTCTTGAGACATCAGTGGTTTTGTATTATGGATTCCACCAAGTCAATTTGTCACATTTCTAACCCTTCTAGAGCTGCCCCGGTCAACTGTAAGGGCTGTTATTGTGGAGTGGAAACATCTAGGAGCAACAACTTCTCAGAGGCGAAGTGGTAGGCCACACAAGCTCACAGAACGGGACCGCCGAGTGCTGAAATGCGTAGCGCGTAAAAATCATCTGTCATCGGTTSCAACACTCACTACAGAGTTCCAAACTGCCTCTGGAAGCAACGTCAGCACAATAAATGTTTATCCGAAGCTTCATGAAATGGGTTTCCATGGCCGAGCAGCCGCACACAAGCCTAAGATCACCATACGCAATGCCAAGCGTCGTCTGAAGTGGTGTAAAGCTCACCTCCACTGGACTCTGGAGTGGTGAATCGTGCTTCACCATCTGGCAGTCAAACGGACAAATCTGGATTTGGCAGATGTTTTTCATGTGCTAGGCCCCTTAGTTCCAGTAAAGGGAAATCTTAATGCTACAGGTTACAATGACATTCTAGACGATTTTTTRCTTCCGACTTTGTGGATGGAAGAGAGGATGGAAGAGAGAGATGCAGCGGAGATGTTCCATTCTTGCGAAAGAATGGAACAGTGAAGACAAAGATGTGTAAATTTGAAGTAAATTCATAGGCTGGGATATTAATCTACCATTCATAATGCTAGCCTATATATTAGGCCTAACCTAATACAGTGAATTTGAGCGACGTTTTGTGCCAATGAATTGAAGTTGAACATCGCCAAAGGCGTCAGTTTAATTAAATGTGCTATAAAAAAGTGTAGTGCCTAGGCCTATTTAATGAAACACTGGATGTAGGCAACACATCAGATCGCAAAGCAGTGAATCCCCATTCCCCACTGAGCTCATTTTTGGAAATGGCAAGGTCATTTTCTCATCCATAAATCCATATCAAGTGCAAGTGTGCTGTCCAGCAGCTCACATCAGCAGGATGGGGGGCCTTTTCATTAGGAAGGACATCTAACATGGATCGCTAAAATAATGATTATGATCATTCCCTCAATATAAATATTAGACCTATTGGGACACCTACACATTTGTCAGCCAAGCACAAGTGATCATTGTCGTCTTTTATTGTCTAGACATGATGTTGAAATACCTTCACTTCTTGGAATAAAACCACCAGCATTCTGTCATAGACTCAATTGAATAACTTTTTTTTTAAAACAACTACAGGGGGCAGTTTTGGAAAACGAATCCCGTGCAAATCTTCCTCTGGAATAAAGCACATGCTGGGATAATAATTACATAACCAACATTTCTAGTAGCCTAATACAATAGCTGTCTCTCTCTCCCCCTTCAAAATGTCCTTGTCAATTAATTTGATAAGCAATATTATTTTAGCATTAGGCTATGCTATAATGTAGCCTAGGCTTACTTTCTGATGGACTACAGCCAATATTTGAAGGAGAGCCTAGGTTTTGAATTAGGATAAGGGTAAGGGTTAGGGGTTAGGGTTAGGAGTTAGGTGTAGGTTTAGGGGTTTGGGTTAGGGTTAGGGTTACAGGTTAAAGTTGGGTTAGGGTTAGGGAAAATAGGATTTTGAATGGAAATCAATTGTAGGTCCCCACGAAGATAGAACAACATGTGTGTGTGTGTGTGTGTGTACATGAGTTCCTATTTTACCTGGGAGTCCATGATCAGTCGTCTCATCAGGGCCATGGAGGTTTGCAGGGTCTCCATCTCGCTGGGCAGAAAGGTACGGTCCTCCTCCGCCAACGCCTTGGGCCCGTTCACCATGAAAAGGGCAATCTGGTCATTCAGAATGTTCAGAGATTGCACCGCTGCAGGAGGACACACACAAACCTTGCCATGAACAGTCTGACTTGATCAAAAACTGGATGAACAGTTTTCTGGAAACTGTTCCTGAAAAAGCTGGGAGTAAACTTGCACTTATCATTTGGATGTGTAACATAACAAGATTTGGTACTTCATTGCCACTCCACAGACAAAAAACAGGATGCTTAGTCATAGCAATAAATGGATTCCCAGCAACTATGTATGCCTACAACATGCAAGTCAGTTAAGAACAAATTCTTATTTTCAACGATGGCATAGGAACAGTGGGTTAAATGCCTTGTTCAGGGGAAGAACGACAGATTTGTACCTTGTCAGCTCAGGGATTTGATCTTGCAACCTTTCAGTTTCTAGTCCAACGCTCTAACCACTTGGCTACCTGCCGCCCCGAGAGTCCATTGGTTTGGCAGGGTAGACCTGATTGAGGCTTCGTATTTTATATAATTACAACCAGTGTTTTGACAGTATTTGAGAATCTGTCTATTTTGTAAATATTTTTTGTAGATCTATGTAAATATCCATTGGATTTCGTCTTTCACCTGTACCACCTTTTCACTGTGATTAAACTGGCCAGTATTTTGCACCTGCTATTTATTATGTAAGTACAATGGAAAAAACGAGTTACATTATTGTAACATAAATACTGATATCTAAAACACTGATGGTCAGATGATTCAAAGTGCGTATGAGAAATATTGTTCTTCCTCGTTCAGGGTGGAGGGAGGTGGACTCTTTCTGTTTATGTACAACACAGTGGAAGAACACCGTTTCCAAACTGTCACTCTCAACGACTTCTCCATTTCTGGCCCAGAATGTTCTGTGTGTCCGTCTGAGACCCATCCTGTTTTTGTTTCCCTGCTCTTGCTCTGTGGGACCCTGGCAGCCTCTCCCTTAGCTTTCCTCTGGCTAATATTTTACATCAGCAGTCAGAAAGACTGGAGTCTGTGTGAGAGAAAGAGAGAGAGAGAGAGAGAGTGAGTAACCAAGTGTTTGTGTAGTTTCTATGAGAGTGTGTGTGGGGGGGGAAGAGAGAGAGCGTGTGTGTGTCCGCTCAACAACAGGGCTTCCTCAGCCCACTTCCATTTACCATTAATCCTTCCTTAGTCTGCGAAAGGTCGCCACAACTTTTCCGGAGGCCGCCCACATGGTGGAATTCTTTGATAACAGCTATTTGCTTGTTCTTGTGCCTTCGCATTTAAGCTGCTACACTGGCTGACACGCACAACTTTCATTATCTTTTTATTTGTTGGAACTTTATTCAGCTGGGTAGGTCAACATACAGGTAACTGCCAAAAATAAAGGGAACACCAACATGAAGTGTCTTAATAGGATGTCACCACAAGCTTGCAGAACAGATTCAATGCACCTTGGCATAGAGGGACGCGACACCATTCTTCCACGAGAAATTCCATTGTTTGGTGTTTTGTTGATGGTGGTGGAAAATACTGTCTCAGGCGCCGCTCCAGAATCTCCCATATGTGTTCAATTGGGTTGAGATCTGGTGACTGAGACACACACTCACATACAGACACACACCCTATAAATCCCTATGCTAGTTTGAGACACTTCTTTTTCTAGCCATGGTAGCCAAAATAATGGGCACCAGGGCATTATTATACATGGCCCTAATCATGATGAGATGTTAATTGCTTAATTAAGTCAGGAACCGCACCTGGGTGGAAGCGCCTGCTTTCAATCTACGCAGTATCCCTCCTTAACTCAAGTGTTTCCTTTATATTGACAGTTACCTATATGTCAATAGGACCAGCTCTCTATTTTCAATAACGAGTCATGGACTCTCATAATTCATAGTTGAGCAGTGATCATAGGGCTGTCACCGAGATCACCTGACGTGACCTGGTGATGTGACATTGTCAGTACTGATGTGACTTCCTTGAGACACATGCGCCATGTCTCTGTGACTGTTGGGTTTAAAAACATAAACTGCTAGTCTGTGAAAACTAGGGTGACTGTGTGGCTGAAAATTCAGAGAGGGCATTTCTTCAGGATGCAAATGAAAAGCCTCTTGCACATCGAGCCCACGCATAACAGGAGCATAGATTAATCTGTTACGTAATCAGGATTATTTCACAGCGCCTGACATTTTCAAGCAAACAGGCAGTCTGGAAATTTGACAAGTCTGCACCAGAGGCACCACCGATAAGAAGTGAGGGGGCTGGAGAAATCATCTTGACAGACAACTGAGACAACTGAAGGCGAGAGAATTTTACAGGCATGACCATGAGGTCTTTGAAGGTAAGTAGTACAGTAGCTGTCTGGATCTATATTAGCCTGGTTCCAGATCTGTTTTGTGCTGTATAGCCAACACTTATGGTTGTTTGTATGGCAATGACCATAGGCGTTTGCAAGACAGCACCAATAGGCTAGATCTGGGATCAGGCTATATCTAAATCGGTTCCTGCTGAAATGATAAGGATGAGAACAAGTTGTAGACACTATAGCTCTAAATGGCTCAAACTCAAGTTGTGTACAGTGAGCTTTCCTCACTGCTTGAGTGCCCTCCACTGGGCAATCCTTGAACCTGCAAACCCAGAGAATAGCACAGGACCTTAAAGATAAGACCAAATTTGCCCACTTTTTCTACTCTTATACTTTCTATATGGTCGGGGGGGAGCAGCATTGTAGGAGGGAGCAGCATTTCATGCAAGTCCCTGAAAATGTATGGTTGGTGTCGGTCAAATGTATTGGGACTCCAAGCCTGAAATGATAGTTCCCAGGGAGAATGATGATGGGGTAGCCTAGATGTGCATTCCAAAACAGATGCACATCACAACCCTGTGAGACAGCCGCAAAACCACTGAGCAGAGTGAACAAGAGCAAGGTAGATAGAGAGAGAGAGAGAGAGAGAGAGAGAGAGAGAGAGAGGTATGGAGGAAGAGAGTAAATTACTTATGTTACAGCAGTGGTCTGTGAGGTATTATTAAAGTGAGAAGCTAATCGAATGAAATATTTTTATTTTCCTTTTTCCTTCCCCTTTTCTCTTTTTTTCTCTCGTAAGCAAATCTCGCACTGCCTTGCTCGTTCTCATAGGGCCTATGGAGGAGAGATGACGAATTAGTAAACTAAGGAGGAAGTAACACAGCATCAGCCCTTTATCTGTTCTGCTCAGAGCAAAATTATCAGGGGAAATACACTCTTAGAAAAAAGGGTTCCAACAGTGTTTTTCGGCTGTCCTCATAGGAGAACCTTTTTTTGTTCCACATAGAACCCATTTTGGTTCCACGTAGAACCATTTTGTGTTCCACGTAGAACCCTCTGTGGAAAGGGTCCTAAATGGAACCCTAAAGGGTTCTACCTGGAACCAAATGGATTCTTCCTAGAACCAAAAATAATTATTCAAAGGGTTCTCCTATTGGGACAGACGAAGAACCCTTTTAGCTTCCAGTGTTAGAAAGCAATTTTTTTCTGAGAGTATAGGAAGCAACACACATGAGAAATGGCTGAGAAAATATATGCACTGACTAATGGGAGAGATGGTATATAGGCCTAGTAGATGCTCTCAATATGAAAAGTGTCTCAATGTAAAAAGAGCCTCAAGATGAAAAGTTTTCTGCACGAGAGGATGCTTAAACATTTAGTATGCAGTTGTTTATTATTATTATTATTATTATTATTTTTAGACAGAATACATTGTTTAATTATTACACAAATAGTGTTTATTCTCACATCAAAAAAAAATCATTATTCCATCCACAGTGATACTTTCTTCCATTTCCCCCAGATAGGGACAGGACCAAATTAGCATAATGATTCTATTCCAACTCCACCAGCAGCTGCCAGTGATAACACTTCAAAGAAACACCAGTGCCACATTTCCACACACCATTTGAGAATACCAATGACTTTCTCAGGTTGAATCGGAACTGTGCATGTGAAAAATGTCATGACTTTAACAGCAAACATGAGGATGAAAACAAAGAAAGGTGTTAAGGCTTGAGATGCGTTCAAGGCCTACTTTTCGTGTGCTTTTGAGACAGGTTGCCAATTGACATGGCATCAGCCCATTCAGTTCAGTAGCCATAGCGAATAGTTTACCTATCTCCATCCCTCGGGAATATAAGCAAGGTAGAACGTAAATGAAAAATAAAAATATTTGAATGTATCTTTTTGCTTTCATCCCTACCCCCAAAGACAGAAACCCTTGATCATTTTTGTGGGTTAAGTACCTTTCTCAAGGGCACAATGGTATGATATGGCCTCTAACTAGGATACTGATGACAGCAACTCTCCGATGGCCGGCTTACTCCCCACCACATTTTCCCATCTGACCTTAGATTTGAACTTCCAGTTCCTGGCTTGCCTCGCTAGGTTACCTGCCACAGTGCTGTTCTGCTGGTAGTCATTCCTCTCTCCTCAGGCCATTCCATTGAAAATCTGTCATCTGGTTCAGTGAATGCACCATTAACCACAATATGAAAATTAGGCACAACAGACATCTGGCAAATTGAGCTCATTTGGTGTGAATGTCTGTATAGTCGACGAGCAGGAAACACAAACTAATGAAATATCTGCAGTCTGTTAGGATATTCAACACCACAGTGTTTTACAAAAATAGTCTGATTTCAATAAATAGGAATGCATCATAGGGTTTTTTGTTACAATGATGAAGACAAATGATTGATTTTGCATGATCCAAACGGTAATTGTTGAAGTGTTATTATCAGGGCCGGCAAAGAAAAACATAGAGAAGGACCAATGTTGAAGAGATGAAGAAGGCAGAGAATAGTGATGGCAGACAGGACCAAATCATGTTTACATGCCAAGTCCTTCCATATTAGCATTGTTGGAGTAGAGGTGACCAGAATATGAAGTTATTCAAGACTATTATGAAACCGATAGAACATCTCTGATGTGTAGGGTAGGTATTTGTATTTGATTCGTTCATGATGCTGTACTGTCACCAGGTCCATGTAGATTGAAGAGACAGAAGTACTGCACCTGTCATTGCAAATATTTCCTTTTTTATACAAATAGAATCATGCTTCAAAGATTTGGACAGGAAGTCCAAACACTACCAAAGGGCTCGTTTAAGTCTGTGTTTTGACAGGTGTTTTGTTAGACATGAACGTTTGAGTTTCTGAAGGATTATTACATTTCAGTTTATTTATATGATGGAAGTAGATGGCCGCTGCTCTGGGGCTGATACTCTGCTGATCCCGGCATAATGACAGCCAAAATTATTACAAATTATACATTTCCATTGAAAAGTATCCATCTATCTAATTAGAATTTGAAAATCCATCTTTGGATTGGAAAACCATTGCACTCTCCAAGCCTTATAGATCTCTTAATACAGTTTTAGAAAAGGGCTAGGACACTTGCAGACTAGATAAAGCACCGATTTATACTTGACACATTTGACTGCATTTTGAGGATCAGGCCAGTGTCATCCCAGTCCATTACCACATTCATGAACTGATTTCAACCTCAGACCATATAAGAGGATGCAAGGCCTTGAAAAGGATTTGGGCCCAATCCTGAACCAGCCCCTTGTCCTTATCAACTCGCTCCGAGGTCCTTGTCATACTTGCATGACTTCCAGAGCAGTGACTAAACCCATCAACTTCGGAACAAACTCATGACTTGAATGTGTTTTATTAACAAATCCCCACTGTTGTTTTACAAGATGTCAACTTTAATAATAACTGGACATTTCATTTGGTAGGTATCATTTGTTACATGAGTCACGTCCCGAAATCAGACACAGACAAATGCACGTGGCACGCCTCTGCATAATTATTTTTATGAAATTTAGCAAATTCAAATATGTTGCAGTGTGTGTTGGGATACCACTTCGCTCTGAAGCCTGCAACCTAAGCCTGGCTGGGCCAAAGTGGCTGCCGGAGGGTCTAATTTGCACCCCACACCCTCAATAATTTTCAGATCCTGAGCTTTGAAACATGCACTTGTACATATGGCGGAGGGGTGCATGAACACGCAATTTGAGGGACGAAGGAAAGGGACTGGTTTGGCATTCAGCCAATGACCACTTGACTGGACTTCCTGTCACATTTTACCAAGACAGGAAGCCATGAGGACAGCCAGTTCAGGAAATGGAGAAAAGATAGGTCAGGAGTTGGGAAGGAAACGAGGGATACACTGACCAACATTGGTGTCTATCCAGATTTAGTGAGGCACATCGCCTTCGTACAGTATACTTCTGTGATACCATACCATGCTGACAGCACAGACAGAAGTATTTACAGAATGGGCCTAATAGCCGGATGGCAGACTGCGACCATTTACTCACATTTTGCGACCCTTTAACTTGGCTGTGCGAGTAAAAAGTGTAAATGGTTGCATCGATGCGAGCTGCACATTCTACATGCTGCCTCACTCCCAACGTCCTATTTTTTCATGCTACTAAAGCAATGATTTGGTCAAACAGTAATGTGCGCTATCCTCATGATTCCTGTAATAAAAGTATCAGGCCTGCCCCTGTGCCTGTTTTGCTGGGACCTGCTGCTGTGATGAGCTAGCCACTCACTCCCTCTCTCCCAGCACTCCAAGATTTTAAAAAAGAATCGGATTGTAGGCTGTAACATTTCAACAACAAAAAAACAGAGCTTTGGAAGCAACTACTGTTGTCACGTTTGAGGAGATTCTAAGCTTAATTTAGGTATAATTGTTATTTCTTAATATTCAGCTCTATAGCAACTGTTTTACAACCAAAATATTTGATATGGCTTTGAGATACGGTGTGAGCAAAATTCCCATCAGCATAGTGAATGCAGACCTCTTTGTGTAGTAGCCTAGGCAACACCTGCAATTTTTTTGAAGGACATTGTACATACTGTTAGATTAATACATGGCCACCAGAAGTGCTGGGCCTATTATGTTTAGAGTTAGCAATCTAGCTAATGTGTTTTGCGGTTCCTCTTACTCAGGTAGTGAATTCATCTCAAATAAATACGCCTATGATATTAGTTCTGTCACACCCTGGTCTATTTCACCTGTCTTGTGCTTGTCTCCACCCCCCACCAGGTGTATCCCATTTTCCCCCCATTATCCCGTGTGTACTTATACCTGCGTTTTCTGTTGGTCTGTTGCCAGTTTGTCTTGTCAAGTCTTACCAGCGTGTTTTACCGTTTTCCAGTTTCTCTAGTTTTTGTTTTGGAGTCCTCCCGGTTTTTACCATTCTGCCTGCCCTGACCCTGGGCCTGCCTGCCATTCTGTCCCTGATTTACGCTACCTTGGATTACTGATCTCTGTCTGCCCTGGACCTGCTGTTTGCCTGTCCCCTGTTTTGTAATAAACATCTGAGATTCGAACTGTTTGCATCTGGGTCTTATCATGAGTCTTCTGGAGAACCAGCTTTTTGTTAAAGTTGATTAATGCAAATGTCATTGCTCCACCATCTCCTTCCTAGGATACATCATCGCTGCAGGAAATATGCAGATGATCCTGGCAGGGTGAGAGCGGTGGTGGATTGGACTCAACCCACATCCAGAGTGCAGCTGCAATGCTTCCTGGGGTTTGCTAATTTCTACCTCTGTTTCATCCGGGGTTACAGCATCCTGGCTTCCTCCCTTTCAGCACTCACCTCTCCCAAGGTCCCGTTCACATGGTCTCCAGCTGCCTGACCGGGCATTCTCGGACCTTAAGCATTGGTTCACTATAGCTCCCATCTTAATCCATTTGGATCTGTCCCGTCAGTTTGTGGTGGAGTTCGACGCCTCGAACATCAGAGTGGAGTCTGTCCTGTCCCAGCATTTTGCCTAGGACAAAAAGCTGCATCCCTGTGCTTTCCTTTCCCATCGTCTTAACACCACAGAGGAATTATGACATGGGAAATTGAGAACTACTTGTGGTGAAGATAGCGTTGGAGGAGTGGAGTCACTGGTTAGAGGGGGCGGAACATCCATTCATAGTGTGGACTGATCACAAGAACCTGGAATATCCCGCACCGCCAAGTGCCTCAACTCTACGCAAGCTCTATAGGCCCTGCTATTCACTCAATTCAACTTAACCATCTCCTACTTCCCGCGGTCCAAGAATGTGAAGCCTGATGCGCTCTAACGCCTCTATAGCCCCGGGGCTAACCGGTTGTTTGTCCCAGACTCTGCCCATTCCCCGATACTGGAATGGGCTCATTCCTCCAGACTTGCCTGCCATCCTGGCTCCCGTCGGACTCTGGCCTTTGTACGACAATGTTTTTGGTGGCCCACCAGGGTCCCTGACGTCTCTGTGTTCATTGTCACCTGCACTGTGTGTGCTCAGAATAACACTCCGCGGCAAGCTCTGGCTGGCCTCCTTCAACCACTCCCTGTTCCTCACCGCCCCTGGTCCCATATATCCCTGGACTTTGTTACTGGTCTCCCTCCATCAGGTGGCAACACCACTATCCTTGCGGTGGTGAATAGGTTTTCCATAGCCGCCCATTTCATTCCATTTCCCTAGTTACCCTCAGCCAAGGAGACGGCCCAGCCCATGGTGCAGCACGTCTTCCAGATCCATGGACTTCCGTTGGACATGGTCTCCGATTGCGTTCCTCAGTTCTCGTCCCAGTTCTGGAAGGCATTCTGCACCCTCATTGGGTCGGTGGCAAGCCTGTCCTCGGGGTTCCACCCTCAGTCCAACGGCCAGTTGAAGCAAGCCAATCAAGACCTGGAGACAACTCTTTACTGCCTTGTCTCCGCCAACCCCACCACCTGGAGCCAGCAACTCATGTGGGTTGAATACGCCTGCAACACCCTCCTCTGCTCTGCCACCGGGCTCTCATGTTTGTCAGCCGCTGTCGCCGTACCTGGATGGCACTTCTCAAGACTACCTCCAGGTATAGGCGACAAGAGGACCACCACCGGGTCCCGGCTCCCCGGTATTGTCTCGGGCAGAGGGTATGGCTTTCCACTTGAGATCTGTGGAGTCCTGCACACTTTTCCCCAGTTTTATCGGTCCTTTCCCCATCTCCAAGATCATTAGCACCTCTGCTGTTCATCTTCTGTTGCCCAATACCCTCCGTATATATCCCACTTTTCATGTGTCTAGGATTAAACCTACACTACCGTTCAAAAGTTTGGGGTCACTTAGAAATGTCCTTGTTTTAGACATTGTTGATGTTGTAAATGACTATTGTAGCTGGAAATGGCAGATTTTATATGGAATATCTTTATAGACGTACAGAGGCCCATCATCACAACCATCACTCCTGTGTTCCAATGGCACGTTGTGTTAGCTAATCCAAGTTTATAATTTTAAAAGGCTAATTGATCATTAGAAAACCCTTTTGCAATTATGTTAGTACAGCTGAAAACTGTTGTCCTGATTAAAGAAGCAATAAAACTGTCCTTCTTTAGATTAGTTGAGTATCTGGAGCATCAGCATTTGTGGGTTCGATTACAGGCTCAAAATGGCCAGAAACAAAGACCTTTCTTCTGAAACTCGTCAGTCTATTCATATTCTCAGAAATTAAGGCTATTCCATGCGAGAAATTGCCAAGAAACTGAAGATCTCGTACAACGCTGTGTACTACTGCCTTCACAGAACAGCACAAACTGGCCCTAACCAGAATAGAAAGAGGAGTGGGAGACCCCGGTGCACAATTTTATTTATTTTATTTTATTTAACCTTTATTTAACCAGGTAGACAAATTGAGAACACGTTCTCATTTACAATTGCGACCTGGCCAAGATAAAGCAAAGCAGTTTGACACATACAACAACACATAGTTACACATGGAGTAAAACAAACATATAGTCAATAATACAGTGAAAAAAAATAAGTCTATATACAATGTGAGCAAGTGAGGTGAGATAAGGGAGGTGAAGGCAAACAAATATATTAACCTCTTATGGCTCAAAAATGAGCAGTAAGTATAAGCAGGTGGAAAGAGGTGGCCATTTCAAACGGCCTCGTACTCAATTCTTGCTCGTACAATATGCATATTATTTATTACCTTTGGATGAAAACACCTTCTAGTTCTAATAAACAGGTTTAATTATTTCTCTAAGTGAAACATAACTCTTTTTAAAGCCCATTTCTGTAAAAAGTGACTTTTCCAAGAAGCTTATGTCTCTCTTCAAGATACTCTCTATAAAAGGCCTTGGCACTTAGGACTGTACAACACGTCACACATCTTCCCCTGGTTGTCATGCGGAAAGTGAGAAGAAAAAATGACTTGATTATCTCTGTCAGGGACTGAACAGAACCTCTTTGAGTGATAAGTGCGCACTTTATATTTTTTTCTGGGCGCGAAGTAGGAACTGGACTCCGCTCCTGGAAAACACTCGTTATAGGTGAATATGACCTCCAGCTTCGATTTTCTTTGATACATGTCACAATCTCATCCTAAAGTATGTTTTTTGATATACTTTAATTATATTATTGAAATTTATTCTGGACTTTAGACGTGATGCGACGCAAGAATTTTCGTCAAGACGGAGAGGTTAGCACGGCATGGCCAGTGTGCCATGCTAATTCAACAGGGACATCGTTCGTTCTAGGTCCAAATGAACACGGTTCTGAACAAAGGACCCTTTGGAGAACATTCTGATGGAAATCAACAAAGATAAGGACCCAATTTGGGATGCTTTTTCATATATCTGTCGAACTGTGCTATCGCTAGCGTTTGACTAGAATCAATGCTGCTGTGTGTTAGCTATTGTTAGTAAGCTAATATAACGATATATTGTGTTTTCGCTGTAAAACACTTCAGAAATCGGAAATATTGTCTGTATTCACAAGATCTTTCTCTTTCATTAGCTATCCACCATATATTTTTCTGAAATCTTTTCTGATGTGAATTAGTAGTTGACGTTGGTGTCTGTTTTCTCTGGCTACTGCCGTGCGATTCTGACTGTAGCTATGATGGTGGCTAAGATGGTAGCAGTAATGTAAAACTGATTTATAGCTAAAATATCAACTTTTTCGAACAAAACATAGATTTATTGTGTAACATGTTATAGGACTGTCATCTGAGGGAGTTTTTTCTAGGTTATTTAGGTTAGTTCTAGGTTAGTTAGGTTGGCTTTGCATGCTAGCTCCATGCTAGCTGCATGCTACCGGTGCTGTGAAAATATCTGGTGCTGTGAAAAATATCTGTCTCTCTTTTTGTATTTGGTGGTGAGCTAACATAAATATATGTGGTGTTTTCGCTGTAACATTTAAAGAATCTGAAATTTGTCTGTATTCACAAGATCTTCTCTCTTTCATTAGCTATCCACCATATATTTTTCTGAAATCTTTTCTGATGTGAAATTAGTAGTTGACGTTGGTGTCTGTTTTCCTCTGGCTACTCCGTGCGTTTCTTACTTGATCCATGAGGTAGCAGTAAGTTATATAACTGATTTATAGACTAAAATATGCATTTTTTTTGAACAAAACATAGATTTTTATGTGTTAACATTTATAGGACTGTCATCTAGAGTAGTTTTTTTCTAGGTTATTTAGGTTGGTTTTAGGTTGTTAGGTTGGCTTGTGCATGCGTACTTCATCCATACTTTGTTCGCTGAAAAAGTCTGTCCTCTTTTTTATTTGGTGGTGAGCTAACATAAATATATGTGGTGTTTTCTCTGTAAAAATTTAAAAAATCGGACATGTTGGCTGGATTGCAAGATGTTATACTTTCAAATGCTGTATTGGACTTGTTAACTGTGTGAAAGTTTAAATATTTTTACAAAAATAGATTTTGAATTCGGCGCCCTGCACTTGCAGTGGCTTGTGTCATATTAATCCCGACGTCGGGATGCAGCCTGAAGAAGTTTTAAGATCGGCAAAAGAACACAGATACGGACAGAGGAACTCTGCCTAAGAAGGCCAGCATCCCGGAGTCGCCTCTTCACTGTTGACGTTGAGACTGGTGTTTTGCAGGTACTATTTAGAAGCTGCCAGTTGAGGACTTGTAAGGCGTCTGTTCTCTAAACTAGACACTCGAATGTACTTGTCCTCTTGCTCAGTTGTGATCATCCAAGGGTGCTCTAGCAGATTCAGACGTCTTTTTCTGTTCCGTATTGTCGTGTCCTGTATATATATATATTACACCCTTTCTTCGCATATCTTTTTATTTATTTATTATCCAAGAACTCAACTACAAAGCTTTCCTGCAAAAGCTTTCCTGCAAACCGCTTCACCAATTACAAAAAGTATTATTACCTCAATCTTGAAAATCCATCGTGGAAGCTAGCCAGGGGCTAATCTACGAAGCTAGCCTGAAAGCTAACCAGAAGCTACTCCGATAGCTAGCCAGGAAGCTAATTGTAGCTGCCCCGAAATTAGCCGGTTGCTGGCTAGTGGTGTTTCAGCTGCCCACGTTTAGGGTCATCAGCTATTCCTTTAGCTCGTAGTAATTCTACCGGCAACTTTTTGTCAACGCGACTCGGACCGGAGCATTCCGGACTTTTTTTCTCTCAGTTTCCCCCGATTGCACACCGCAGGCTCTGGACACTTGCACCTTGATTTCGCGAGCTAGCTAGCTGCAAACCGTGTGACTATTGGCTTACGTCGACCCCGGAGCAAACTCAAATCATTCTGGAGCTAGCCAGCTGAGGAGTTCCATCACCATCCGGACCCGTTTCTTTTGTTGCTGCTGCAGATACGGAACCCCACCCGGGCCTTCAGAACTGACTGCCGCGACTGATGCCGACGTTATCTGCCGAGGGATTATATAACTGGACACTCCGTCCGACGTTACCTGAACGCTCATCTGAGGCCCGCTAAACGCGTTAGCTGTCTTATCGGCTGCTATCTGAACAAGTATATCGGACAACTATTATTATTATTATTATTTATTTTTGTATTTTTTCCCTTGGGTCACTATATCTATTTTGCCAATGTTGGATTATCCCCTCTACCAACGGAACCCCCTACACGGAACCCCACTAACCTACCGACGAAACGCACGAGGTATCTCACAACAGACCTCCATCCCTATGCTGCTTACCGATAGCAGCGCAATTACCCGGCCAGCTGTCTGGATCGCCGACGGACCGACCAACAACTCTAACTCACTGTGACCCGCTGTATTGATCACTCAATTAGCATGCCTCCCTTAATGTAAATATGTCCTTGTCTCATTGCTGTTCTGGTGGTAGTGTGTTTATTGCTTATTTCCACTGTAGAGATTTTCTGAGCCTGCTCGTCTATACCATATTCACAAGGCCTCTGCAGTTCCAACCACCCACATAATGTCGATGACACATCACCTGGTTTCAATGATGTTCTAGAGACAATATCTCTCTCATCATCACTCAATACCTAGGTTTGACCTACCACTGAGAGTATCCTCCTTCAATCTCGTACGCCAGTACCTTTGTCTGGTACCATTATCCCTTTAAACTCATTTACGATCGCCCCAGATAAGCTTCTCTCGCCCCCCCTTCCGGGCTCTTTATAATATTCCTTTTTTATCTGCGTTCTAAAGTGAAACAAAAAGCTACCCTCTAGGGGACCAACTTCTCCATAGCTCTTGTAGCCGTACCTTATCCTATAGCTTCCTGCCTCCTGCGTGTTCTCTGGTGATGTGAGGTGAATCCAGGCCTGCCAGTACTGGCTCCACTCCTATCCCACGGCGCTCTCACTGCTTTTGATGACTTGCTGTAACACGGTTAAGATAGCCCTGCTATGCGATTGTTAACATTCGAAAGCCTCCGTCACACTAAAGTTTATGGTTTTTGTTCACTGACGTTGATGTTAAATGACACATCTGCTGTCCAACCCGGATGTTTTAGCCGTGTCTGAATCCTGCTTAGTAAAGACCACCAAAAATTCAAGACATTTTCATCCCCAATTACAAGATTTTCAGACAAGATAGAACGGCCAGAGGGGCGGTGTTGCAATCTACTGCAAAGACTGCCTGCAGAGTTCTGTGATACTATCCAGGTCTGTTCCCAAACAACATTTGAACTTCTACTTTAAAATCCCACCTCTCTATAAAACAAGTCTCTCACCGTTGCCGCGCTATCAATAGACCACCCTCGCCCCCAGCTGTGCTCTGGACACTATAATGTGAATGATGCCCCCATCTATCTTCAGAGCTCGTGCTGCATAGGCGACCAAATTTGAACATGCTCAAACACCCCAGCCACCCTACAAATCTAAGTCTTGATGCCCTCAATCTCACACAAATTTCAATGAACCTACCAGGTACCACCCAATTCCGTAACACGGGTACCCTCAAGATATCATCCTAACAAACTTGCCCTCCAAATACACCTCTGCTGTTTTCAACCAAGATCTCAGCGATCACTGCCTCATTGCCTGCATCCGTAATGGGTCAGCGGTCAAACGACCCTCACTATCACTGTCAAATCGCTCCTGAAACACTTCACGCGAGCAGCCTTTCTAATCGACCTGGCCGGGTATCCTGGAGAGGATATTGATCTCATCCCGTCAGTAGAGGATGCCTGTCATTTTTTTTAAATGCTTCCTCCTCACTCTTGAATACAGCATGCCCCATTCAAGAAATTTAGAACAGGAACAGATTAGCCCTTGGTTCTCTCCTGCCTGACTGCCTTAACCAACAGAAAAATCTCTATGCGTTCTGCATTAGCATCGAACAGCCCCCGTGATATGCAACTTTCAGGAACCAGAAACCAATTACACAGGCAAGTCTAGAACAGCCAAGGCTAGCTTTTTCAAGCAGAAATTTCTTTCCTGCAACACAAATTCAAAAAAGTTCTGGGACAGCAAGTCGTAAGTCCATGGAGAATAAGAACACCTCGCTCCCAGCTTCCAACCGCTCTGAAGATAGGAAACACGTCACACCGACAATCCACTATATTGAGAATTCAATAAGCATTTTTCTACGGCTGGCCATGCTTCTCACTGGCACCCCTACCCCGGACAACAGCACTGCCCTCCCTCTGCTACTCGCCCAAGCCTTCCCATTTCTCTTTCTCCCAAATACAGTCAGCTGATGTTCAAATGAGCTGCAAAATCTGGACCCTTACAAATCAGCCGGGCTAGATAATCGGACCCTTTCTTTCTAAAACTATCTGCTGAAATTGTTGCCACTCTATTACTAGCCTCTTCAACCTCTCTTTCGTGTCGCTGAGATCCCCAAAGATTGGAAAGCAGCTGCGGATTCCCCTCTTCAAAGGGGGGACACCCTTGACCAAACGTCTACAGACCTATATCTATCCTACCCTGCCTTCTAAGGTCTTCGAAAGCCAAGTCAACAAACAGATTACCGACCATTTCGAATCCCACCACACCTTCTCCGCTATGCAATCTGGTTTCAGAGCTGGTCATGGGTGCACCTCAGCCCACCTCAAGGTCATAAAACGATATCGTAGACCGCCTACGATAGGAAACAATACTGTCGAGCCTTATTCATGACCTGGCCAAGGCTTTTGACTCTGTCAATCACCACATCCTCATTGGCAGACTCGACAGCTTGGTTTCTCTAATGATTGCCTCGCCTGGTTCACCAACTACTTCTCTGATCGAGTTCAGTGTGTCAAATCGGAGGGTCTGTTGTCCGGGCCTCTGGCAGTCTCTATGGGGTGCCACAGGGTTCAATTCTTGGACCGACTCTCTTCTCTGTTACATCAATGATGTCGCTCTTGCTGCTGTGATTCTCTGATCCACCTCTACGCAGACGACCACTATTCTGTATACTTCTGGCCCTCTCTTTTGCCACTGTGTTAACAACCCTCCAGGCGAGCTTCAATGCCAATAACAACTCTCCTTCCGTGGCCTCCACTCTGCTCTTAATACAAGTAAAACCAAATGCATGCTCTTCAACCGATCGCTGCCTGCTCCTGCCCGCCTGTCCAACATCACTACTTTGGACGGCTCTGACTTAGAATATGTGGACAACTACAAATACCTAGGTGTCTGGTTAGACTGTAAACTCTCCTTCCAGACTTCACATCAAACATCTCCAATCCAAAGTCAAATCTAGAATTGGCTTCCTATTGCGCAACAAACGACATGGTCCTTTACTTCCTGCTGCCCACCACACCATAACATTCCTAGTTGGTTAAACGACTCGAGCCACAAATTGGCATCTAATTGGCCGCCATATCACCAAGTGCGCCCTCGAATTCTTCCCTGGTCGATGTAGGTTTTACAAAAATTACGCCTCGCAAAACCCACTACCTCCAATAAACTCCTGGATTGCAGGCTCCCTAGGTCAGCTAGTGGCCGAATGCCGCTTCTTTGTCTACACTTCCCCCAGTCTGCCTCAAACACCACACGAGTGAGCTTACCACACACACTCGCCAAGACGCTGTACACTCATCGTTGGCTGGCCCCTCCGCTTCATTACTCAATCGCCGCACCGTTTAAAGCCCCCACCCACTAATGGTCCTGTGTCCATCCGGCCCTCCACAGTACATCCTACACAGATCCCTGCCCAGGTTCAGTCGCACCTCACTTTCCTCACCTTGCGTCTGGCTCACGCATCAGGAAGTACCACCTAAAACTCAGTGACCGTGTAACCTACCGGCTCGCAGGTTGAAGGTTATAAATTTTGCCTGCTCTCTACAGGTCCACTCTCACCCATAACCCCAACCCAAACTTAATATCTCTTCTGGAAACGCCTCTCCTTCCAGTTTCTCTGCCTGCCAAAATGACTGGAACGAACTCCCACAAGAAAAGATCCTACTGCAACTGGATAACATACTCATAATACTCAAAACATCACTATAGATTTACATCACGCACGCGAGCTTGGCTCAGTGAGCAAGGCTCACAGAGAGACACTGGTATCACGCTTTTTGTGCAAGAACTTGTGTACATTATTTCTCCATCTGAGCGACACTATATACAGTACATCCCTAACAGTACTATATATCTTCTACTTTCCTATAATATACTCACCTAGTAGACAATTTATCACTAGTAGTAATTATAGTTTACTTATTGTGCCTCCCTCTTATGTGCATCACCCAGGCTGAGAATTTCTTGTCTCCAATGAGATTTCTTTGCATCATCCCTTCGCTCTTAACCCACTGAGCACAAAACACATACCAACCATTTCAAGCCATGTTTTTTCCTTAGGTTTACTTTGTCTCCTCTATCATCACTTTGCTTTTTGCTGTCGATTTGTGGATCCTCGCCGCTACATTATCACACCATCTGTACGCTCACCCGGTCAACAGACAGCACGTGCCCTTTCTCATTATTTTTTAATTGTTTACTATATTTTAAAGCTACAGACTGGAGGAGGGCTTTCCTACCAAAATAAGAGTTATCTTTTATTTATAGTAAATGACTGCCTATTCCCATGGTTGTGCATTACTGACGCCAGATCGCCTGTATCCTCAGCCTCACACTTTTGCTATAGTCTTTACTCGAGCAAAGACTCATCTACTTCTCGAGTTAAGATATCTCTAATGAATTGACTGTGTTAGATTTTCTGTTGCTCCATTGGTGTGCTGACACACGCGTTGAGAGCTGCAAGGACTGAGGCGCAATTGCAGAACTCACTGCACTTGTGTTGTCTTCTGTCCTGGCCGGGTTCCCCTTTTCTACCTCACCAGGTGGATGGTATTCCCACCTATGTTGTGCTCGCTTCTGACACTTGTTACGGAGTGTGTGGATGTCACAATGGACCTGCTTTATGCTGGTTCTTTCACCTATTGCCCATATTCGCTTGGCACGCGGGTGGTCAGGCTTCGCGGTGAGGATTTTGATTGCCATGAAATCCGGAGGAACTCTCCGCCTGGGTCGGTTGGCATTCCCTCAGGTCTTGTACCGGCTAGACGAGAGATGATATTCGGTGGTGTTACCAACACAGCCCTTGTCTCAGTGTAGTAAAATTGGTAGTCTTTGATAACTCATAGTAGGTTGTGGTTGGGGGCGGATGCCTTTGGCAAAAGTGGTTATGAAGCCTGTCCGGGAGGTATTCATCGGATGTGGGACTACAGATAGATTACCAAAGACCTTACTTTCCGTCTCAGTTGTCACAAGGCGGGGTTCCCACTCCTCTTCTTTCTGGTAGGGCCAGTTTTGCTGTTCGTGAAGGCAGTAGTAACACCAAGCGTTGTACGAGTCTTCAGTTTCTTCTTAGG
>NC_036847.1:11698220-11776900 GCF_002910315.2 Salvelinus sp. IW2-2015
TCCCTGGCCTTTCTAAGTCTTCGGAAAGCCAAGTCAACAAACAGATTACCGACCATTTCGAATCCCACCACACCTTCTCCGCTATGCAATCTGGTTTCAGAGCTGGTCATGGTGCACCTCAGCCACGCTCAAGGTCATAAAACGATATCGTAACCGCCATCGATAGGAAACAATACTGTGCAGCCGTATTCATTGACCTGGCCAAGGCTTTTGACTCTGTCAATCACCACATCCTCATTGGCAGACTCGACAGCCTTGGTTTCTCTAATGATTGCCTCGCCTGGTTCACCAACTACTTCTCTGATCGAGTTCAGTGTGTCAAATCGGAGGGTCTGTTGTCTCGGGCCTCTGCAGTCTCTATGGGGGTGCCACAGGGTTCAATTCTTGGACCGACTCTCTTCTCTGTTTACATCAATGATGTCGCTCTTGCTGCTGGTGATTCTCTGATCCACCTCTACGCAGACGACACTATTCTGTATACTTCTGGCCCTTCTTTTGACACTGTGTTTAACAACCCTCCAGGCGAGCTTCAATGCCATACAACTCTCCTTCCGTGGCCTCCAACTGCTCTTAATACAAGTAAACCAATGCATGCTCTTCAACCGATCGCTGCCTGCTCCTGCCCGCCTGTCCAACATCACTACTTTGGACGGCTCTGACTTAGAATATGTGGACAACTACAAAATACCTAAGTGTCTGGTTAGACTGTAAACTCTCCTTCCAGACTCACATCAAACATCTCCAATCCAAAGTAAATCTAGAATTGGCTTCCTATTGCGCAACAAAGCATCCTTTACTCATGCTGCCAAACATACCCTTGTAAAACTGACCATCCTACCAATCCTCGACTTCGCGTGATGTCATTTACAAAATAGCCTCCAAAACCCTACTCAATAAATTGGATGCAGTCTATCACAGTGCCATCCGTTTTGTCACCAAAGCCCCATATACTACCCACCACTGCGACCTGTACACTCTCGTTGGCTGGCCCTCGCTTCATACTCGTCGCCAAACCCACTGGTTCCAGGTCATCTACAAGACCCTGCTAGGTAAAGTCCCCCTTATCTCAGCTCGCTGGTCCACATAGCAGCACCTACCTGTAGCACGCGCTCCAGCAGGTATATCTCTCTAGTCACCCCCAAAACCAATTCTCCTCTTGGACGCCTCTCCTTCCAGTTCTCTGCTGCCAATGACTGGAACGAACTACAAAAATCTCTGAAACTGGAAAACACTATCTCCCTCACTAGCTTTAAGCACCAGCTGTCAGAGCAGCTCATAGATTACTGCACCTGTACATAACCCATCTACAATTTAGCCCAAACAACTACCTCTTTACCTACTGTATTTATTTATTAATTTATTTTGCTCCTTTGCACCCCATTATTTCTGTCTCTACTTTGCACTTTCTTCCACTGCAAACCAACCATTCCAGTGTTTTTTTAGTTTTTATTTTACTTGCTTTGTTGTACTCACTTCGCCTCCATGGCCTTTTATATTTTTATTTATTTATACATATAATTAATCTTTTATTTTTATTGGCCAGTCTGAGATATGGCTTTTTCTTTGCAACTCTGCCTAGAAGGCCAGCATCCCGGAGTCGCATCTTCACTGTTGACGTTGAGACTGGTGTATCCCAAGTGATTCCACACATTAAAACTTGTTAGGTGGAATTGCCCTTTTCCTCTTCTCTCTCCCTGCAGTCTAGAACTGGAAAGCGGCAAAAATGGGTCACGTGACTCGTGAGCTTTCTTTGTGCATAGATAGCTCTGCTCTGTTGTCAGTCAAAGATCGATTGAGAAATTTGAACAAATTCTTTGTTTTATTAAACGCATACGGCCAAATGAGCTAATTTTATCAACAGTACTATCGGTTTTGTCTGAGTTTTTTCCCCATAATTTCCGATTGTATATCTCTTTTGTAGTCATCGTCGATGAAGTGCTTAGGCTACTACACGAACATAGGTTTGCAAGATTGGATATAGGAGTGTTTAAATCATATTTACAGTTTTTTTATCGCTACTAGCCATCTTTTGCATCTGTCGGTATCTTTCAATGGAAAACAGTGACATTTTGTGCCTTCTCCCCTAGATTTCTTGCAGCCAGGTACCGGACACCAGCTTGCTCTTGCTGCCATCTCTTCGGGTTTCCACTTATCAGAACTAACTTTAGGCAACCTGTCTTTCATCTTTTGTGCCAGCTCCTTCTCCATGCCATTAAACTAGCATATGTGACATCAAGCTCCAAATAAGGGCATATGAGCACACATGCGCATATGTTACCCATCTCCGCTGTTGTTGCAGTCGGCCACATAAAATTACATAAAATAATCGCAATCAAACCGATAGTACTTATAATAAAAATATCTAATTTGGCCGTATGCTTTCAATTAAGCAAAGAATTTGTCCACAATTTCGCTCTTTGACCGACAACAGAGCAGAGCTAGTAGTGCACCAAGAATCGTCACAAGTCACATTACCTGTTTTTTCAGCTTTCCAGGTCCAGACTGCAGGGAGAGAGGTGAAGACAAACTACACCTAACTAGTTTCAATGTGTGGAATCACTTGGGAAATCTGGATTTTAGGTAAACTTCCCCTTTAAAGCTAGAATCCTTAATTGAAACGATAACAAAGTGGTCACCACACCTCTGTTTTGGTAAAAAGTTGAGGAATTGTCCAGGAGAAATGTAACCACTCTCAAATGCATAGACAGACCTATGGATGCAAGGACTGACCATCCATGGTATATATTTTTTTGAAGCGAGTAGACAAGATCCTAAGTAATTAAAATGAAAACACCACCATTCATTTTTATTCTGTCTATTCTGCAATGTATGACACAATTACTGTTTCTCTTAATGTTAGGTGACACAATTACTGTCTATCTCCTCAACCCCCTTGTCATAAAGACAGGGCACATACTGTATGCTAACTGGTAGAGTGCCTAGGCTATGTCTACATGATATGGTGCAATGGTTACAACACAATAAGATACACTCAAACTGCTAATTAGACTGCACGTTCATAATTTTCTCGAAAGCGCCTCTGTATTTTGGCATGGGCACCAGATCCAGTCCATGGGAATACAGAAAGAACAGCTGTGTCTGAGTTTTCAGTGTTTTTTTTCTCATATTTTTTTGGTCCCTGGCTGTTCGGTACCTAGCTGCAAGAACCATTTCATACTTTTAACAACTGTATAGCCTTGCGTGAAATACATGGCCTCAGGAACCTCCTGTGGTAGGCCTATTTGGTTACATGTAGTCTGGTCTATTGTGTATTTCTAACCCCACCTCCACTGTCGATAGTAGCCATGTATCAGGATAAGGTAAGACCCCGATGCAGACCGTGTCGAAGTAACAATGTTTATTGCAGCAACAGGGGCAAAGGTACAGGATGGCAGACAGGCTCAGGTCAGGCAGAGGTCGGTAATCCAGAGACGGGGCAAAGGTACAGGACGGTGTGGCAGAGTGGTCAGGCGGGCGGGCTCAGGGTCAGGACAGGACAGGCAAGGGTCAAAGCGAGACTGAGGAAAAGCAGGAGCTGATACAAAAATGCTGGTTGACTTGACAAACAAGACAAACTGGCAACAGACAAACAGAGAACACAGGTATAAATACACAGGGGATAATGGGGAAGATGGGCGACACCTGGAGGGGGGTGGAGACAATCACAAGGACAGGTGAAACATATCAGGGTGTGACACCATGAGCATAAAAAATGTATTACAAATTATTAACATGGTATCACATTATATTTGTGTCAGGATGGACTTTTTTCTTTGTCAATACACAAAACAATAATAATTTGGCATATAACCCATACTATATCAACTGTCAATACCTTTCACGTATAGAATTGTATGTACCAGAAACTCCCATTGTGTCACAAATAACTGTGAGGTCATTTTCCCCATCTCACTTGCAGGTTCTGGCCTCAATAGATTGGTCTTCAAAGTATCCTTACAATATAATTACTTTTAGCACAAAGGATTTAACAAAAACCTGTTTTACAGGTTACTAAACATGGTATCACTTTTTTATTTTACCAGGTAAGTTGACTGAGAGCAGATTCGAATTTACAGCAACAACCTGGGGAATAGTTACAGGGAAGAGGATGAATGAGCCAATTGTAAACTGTGGATTATTAGGTGACCATGATGGTTTGAGGGCCAGATTGGGAATTTAGCCAGGACACTGGGTTAACACCCCTACTCTTACAATAAGTGCCATGGGATCTTTAATGACCTCAGAGAGTCACGACACCTGTTTAACATCCCATCCGAAAGACAGCACCCTACACAAAGCAGTGTCAATCACTGCCCTGGGGAATTGGGATCTTTTTTTGACCAGAGGAAAGAGTGCCTCCTACTGGCCTTGCAACACCACTTCCAGCAGCATCTGGTCTCCCATCCAGGGACTCAACAGGACCAACCCTGCTTAGCTTCAGAAGCAAGCCAGCAGTGGTATGCAGGGTGGTATGCTGCTGGCTTAAAACACACTTGACATGTGTGTTAGGGTGGAAGTTTTTCTTTGTCAATAGACATAACAATAATAATTTGGCATATAACAATGAAAATATGGGCAGGGAACAAGCTAAAACTGCCACTGGTTCTTGAATAACTTGAATTAACGAATAAACCCAATTGACTTTATATGCAGTACCTGTAAAAAGTTTGGACAAACCTACTCATTCAAGGGTTTTTCGACAATGTAGAAAAATAGACATCAAACATACGAAATAACACATATGGAATCATGTAGGAACCAATAGTTTTAAACAATTAAAAAACATTCTATTTTAGATTCTTCAAAGTAACCACCTATTGCCTTGATGAGAGCTTTGAACATGCTTGGCATTTTCTCAACCAGCTTCACCTGGAATGCTTTTCCAACAGTCTTGAAGGAGTTCCCACATATGCTGAGCACTTGTTGGCTGCTTTTCCTTCACTCGGTCCAACTCATCCCAAACCATCTCCATTGGGTTGAGGTCGGATGATTGTGGAGGCCAGGTCATCTGATGCAACACTCCATCACTCTCCTTCTTTGTCAAATAGTAGCCCTTACACAGCCTGTAGATGTGTTGGGTCATTGTCCTGTTTAAAAACAAATGATAGTCCCACTAAGCGCAAAACTGATGGCATGGCGTATTGCTGCCGAATGCTGTGCCACCAGGGGAAAATGTTAGTCTGGAGCCCTGCTGTAACACTACTGAGGCAAATATTTTACTCTACATGGTGACATAATAGAACTTCAATGTTCAAATGGAGATGACTATTTATATTCTTGTGGATTTGATGGAGAGAAATGGAGAAGAGAGAGAAGTGAACAAGAAAGAGCAGAGTTTCTTCTTCTGTTCACATTTGAATACTATATATTTCCTCTACAGCAGCAAGGCATGAACAACATACACCAGTCAGGAACATTGATTAAACAACATTCCATCTTCCCTGCCTCAGAGGCATCCTCGGAATCAGATGACAAGAACACATTCCCAACAACACAGTCCTCAACAGCCAACATCCCAAGCATGTACACTCTTATTAGCCAATGGCACTTTAGATGGGTTGGACATGTGTGTAACACGGAGACATCTTATACGGTGAGCAACAGGCACAAGACCCACCGGACGCCCAGTACTGCGCCTCAACGATGCCTGCAAACAGGACTTGAAGGCTTGCGACATCAACCCAGGGAACTGGGAGCGAACAGCCGATGACAGCCTCAGCTGGCAGCAAGCAGTGAGGATAGGCCTCAGGAGAACCCAAGAAAAATGACACATGACCTGGCAGACAGGGAAAAGCGGAACAACAGGCACCTCTGCCACAAACTTAATTTGCAATGGCTGTGGCAAAGATTGCCATTCAAGGATTAGCCTATTCAGTCACACAAAGTGTTGCACAACCAGCAGCTGACCTCGAAACGCACAACATATTGTATTTCAAGGGCCTATATATTTCCCCTTCAGTTGTTATTTTAATAATGTAAAACAATACTACAATGATGTCAATTGCAGAATGCAGCACTTGGTCAAAACGACATGCAGTGTATCAGCTATACATAAAGGTTATCGTGCATATAATGCCAAGGGTAGCAACAGCCAATGTTTTGAGAAATGTATTTACCATACAACACTGCCCTCTTCTGACAAAAAGGTTGAAAAACATAATTTGGCCACCATGACATCATACAGATCCATATCAGCCACATTGTAAGGCCTGCTGTAGTTGCAAGTTTTGGATAGGAGTACAGGACAGAATATCTCTGATTAAATATCCTGATGACATACAGAAAGGTTGTGACTGTGTTGACATCCCATCTTGAGTGAGTCATGTTTTATTTAACTAGGCAAGTGAGTTAAGAACAAATTCTTATTTACAATGACGGCCTTCCCCAGCCAAACAAAGCTGGTCCAATTGTGTGCCGCCCTATGGGACTCACAGCCAGATGTGATACAGCCTGGATTTGAACCAGGACCTCTTGCACTGAGATGCAGAGCCTTCCACCACTGCGCCACTCAGGAGCCAGGAGTTTAGAACATAACCATTTATCCAACCTGGTCTCAGAGCATTTTATATTATTCTGTATGTAAATCCGAGACATTCTATATAGTATGATACAGTATGTTACATTTCATATGGTATGTATTAATTTGTGAATGCCCGTTAGCCATTTCGTATGATATGTTACAAATTACAATTAGTATAATATGTTATGAATTTGCAAAACCTCCAATATGTTACAAATTTGCAAAGCAAACAATATGTTAAGAATTTGATAAACCTATAATATGTTACAAATTCTAGCTAGGTGGCTAACGTTAGCTAGTTGGCTAACGTTAGCTAGGCTAGGGGTTAAGGGTTATTGTTAAGGTTAAGGTTAAGTTTAGGAATTAGGTTAAAGGTTTAAGGTTAGGGTGAGGGTTGGCTAAAGGGGTTAAGGTTATGGGAAGGGTTAGCTAAGATGCTAAGTAGTTGCAAAGTAGCTTAAAAGTAGTAAGTAGTTGAAAAGTTACTAATTATCTAAAATGCTAAAGTTGTTATACATGTGTAACGTTCGCGTTATACATGTGCCCATCAACCATGACCAACCATATCATACTAACTTCAGTGTCCCAGATTTACATTTACTCTGTTAAGTCTAGTCTGAGACCAGGCTGATTTATCTGAATTACACCATAAGTGCCAAGAAATCAATCAAATCAATGAGGCGAAACCACTGTAGGCATCACGGCATAATTTGATAAGGAAGAGCGTGACAATCTCTAACCTTGTGCCGACGTTTGAATCGTACCAGATGGAAATGTGACATTTGCACGGCATGTTAACACCAAATGGGCTCCACCCAGTGTTATCATTATCTGCCTGTAGCATTTTGTATCACATCATAGTCTTCAACGCCTTGACTAACTGTATTAGAGAAATCCATGTTCATATCAGAGAATAACCATGTATTTGCTGTGGTTGGGTGTGTTTGTTGGTTAATTGGTCGGATTGTTGTTTGAAGGTTCAGACCAACCGTGGTGCTTTGGTCCCCGGGGCAGTAGTCAAGGATGACTAGTGTAAGAGCAAATAGTTAGGTGGAATGATCGGCATCATAGGATCCAAGGCCTGATACAGTCACGTGTGCACATGCACACACCGTGAAAACACACGTTTGAGCACACAGCACATTACTTTCCACCAACACAAATTGTCAAGCATATAGCACAACACACGAAAACCATTAACACACTCTCACGCAAAGAGAGTCTTTCAAACTCCCAGCCCCCCCCTGCATGTCTCTCTCATTTTGCCAGTCTTCCAATTACAGCAGTAACATAGATGATTAGTGCTGTTGAGAAATCAGTACCATGGACAGCCGCATCATATTTAGCTTACGTTGATTGAACTAAATTGTTTTTGGTATATTTTAGTTGTCACTGTATTAGACTAAGCAGAGGTGATTAGATGATGTTGAAATGGTGCCGGAATAGTGAAGGCAACACCTGTTTTCTTTCCAACTTGAGTTAACTCTCTGTAGTTCTAAATCAATAGTTGTTTAGTAGTCAGAAAATGTCGGAAGCATTAACTTGCTTAACCATGCTGTAGGTCATGTAACTGTTTGTTACATGCAATATGTTTTGTGAACTTCACTGGACAGATGTTGCTGTCCGGTTTTGTGATGAAACACAAAATGTTTTCTACCATTGTCTCTTCTTATTGTCTCGGCCTTAGGCCTCTATATCACGGCGGCAAGCATATGAACTAACAGGTTATAGAGCAAACAACGCAATTATATAGGTTGTAATATGCCTTTATTTTCCTGGCTTGGCTTCCCCTGTGATTTTACACACACACACACCGCTACTGATGAGCTTTGCAGGGCTGAGAGTTCTGCTCCTCTCCCTGCTCTGTAGACTTCAGACAACCCCAAGGGTAGGTCTCACATATGATTCATGCTTCTCACTGTCTACTGTGTGCTGTGCGTGTGTGTGGACAAGAAAGAGATGTGTGTGTGTGTGAATGAGGGAGAGAGAGAGAGCGAAAGAGAGAGTGGGTGTGCGCATGGATGTCAGTTTGTGTGTGCACACATTTTGTGTAAGGTTGAGGAACAGCGTCTCTGAACAGCAAGGCAGCAGAGAAATCGAACAGCTTCCCGTATCTGTCTCACAACCTCTCCGCCTGAAAAAGCATCCCGTCAAGCAGCTCTCTGTTCCTGCTGAAGTGCACAAGTTGTAAATTCTCTCTTTTCGCACTTCATTCATATCCTTCTCAACTGCTGCAGTGCAGAATTCAGAATACTGCCACCTTGTTCCATGTCCTCTGTGCAGCAATTCTTAAAGAATAATGGAATGGAGATGGTGTTTGAAGAGGTGCAACCTGTTGACCTGTTTTGGAAAGATGGTGTTTGTGTGCTGAGCTCAAAATGGGTCTTGAAATGAGGTGTTATCGAGATTGTGATTGTTTTTCCATCAAGTGAAAACAAAATGTGGCTCTGCACAGTCAAACGACAATAAAAAAAATGCAGTGTTGAGGATAGAGGACACTCAGGACAGGGACTGGATGAATTGTGAATTCCCGCGCTTCCTGTTGTTTACTTTGTATTCTGGTGCTTCGGTCCCGGCGTGATTTGATCTGTGCCAATACAAAGAAAAGCCCAGACAGGCAAGATTCTAAAGACACATCTCTCTGCCAAACTGCAGATAAGATTGCAAGATCTTTTTCCTTCTTGGACATTTGACACATTCTTTGAATGCTGGATGGTCTAGGGGTTGAACGTGAGGTTTGATTCCCACATGGGCCACATACAGGGCTCCCGAGTGGTGCAGCGGTCTAAGGCACTGCATCTCAGTGCTAGAGGCGTCACTACAGACCCTGGTTTAATTCCAGGCTGTATCACAACCAGCCGTGATTGGGAGTCCCATAGGGCAGTGCACAATTGGCCCAGCATCGTCCAGGTTAGGGTTTGGCCGGGGTAGGCCATCATTGTAAATAAGAATTTGTTCTTAACTGTCTTGCCTAGTTAAATCAAAAATATAGTACATGTACACCACAGATACTTTTTCGCTATGAATTGTAAATACTCACTTTGGATCACTTTGTATAAAAGTGTCTGCTAAATGACCATGTTCTTTTATTATTATTGTTAATAACATGTTAGAACCACCTCTAAGACATAGGCGTCAATTTTTTTCTTTCTGTGCTTTCCAGAGCCAAGAGGCTCAAGTGTGACAAATATAAAACATCTCTCAAATCATCCTATGTTTGGTGTGAAAATGCACTTACACTTTATCTGTTGATTGAAGAGTAAATCTCCAACTGCACTAAAGATTCCCAAATGTCAAGAACATGATCTAAATTGGATCACTCTTTTGTTCCCGGGAATTTTCCTGCAAAGCAGGAAGTGCAAACTTGTGGTGTATTTGAGTTTTTAATAAGCTTTCTACTCCGAAACTTCAGACTTGATTTGCCCTAACGAAAAAGGTATCAACCCTTACAAAAAATTACATTAATTATAATCCACGTAATAATTCACATTTCCTGTTACTGCAGGATTATTTTCCTGCTGTAGCAAACTGGCTAATGACAGTGATATACATTTTTACTGACTATTTTACTGGTTTTATTACACTAGGCAAGTTCAATCAAGGGCAGCTAAAGTATCAAAGAAACAAATACTATTTGAACCCAGGTCTGTTACACACACCACATACCGTCTCTTCACATCTGAACCCTAATGGAAAATATGGCATTCAGGAGAGTGCTTTGCAGCATTAGGTGGTGGCCAGGGTTGAATCGGAAACATGGCCGTCCATAATGTGTGCCGACACAGCATTAACTCAGCACCCCTAGCCTCTCAGTCTAGAATTGTGAAGTCTGATTATCACCCCGGTGAGTGGGAGAAGACATGAATCGCACTTGACAGGACCATTTCCTCTCCCTGTCATTCACAATGATGCAGCCTCAGGCGCCAGACGCTGCTGCTTACCATCAAAACAAAAACAAGAGGGAATGCTTAAAGGAGCGAATGCATAATGAGCCTGCTCTGTCAGGGTTGGATGTTAAGAGGAAATAAAATGTACCATTTCATCAGAAGACTGTCATGTCTTCTGATGATTTCCCGTCTCCCTAAGAGACCAATGTTGCTACAGTGTATACTAAATCCAATGGAGCGCTATTGTGACTTGCCTAACTCCATTGCAACATTGCCCCTGGTCAATAACAGCAGTAGATATCTGATATGCTAATATACTGTTTTTGTCCTTTCTACATAAAAAAAACTGTTTTCAGCTCTCTGAATGGGAAACACAAAGTTCCACCATCACTTTGAAGTTACTAGAGTCCATGCACCTCCTACATCTGAATCTGTGTGCCCTTGCTGAAGCAGGCGCTCAACAGTGCCATCACCTCTCCCAGCGTGAGAGATAACTCCCTGTGGCAACCCAACTAGCCAACCAATTAGGATGATAACCTCACGTTTCGGCATGGAAGAGAAGATATTATTCTGTTAATAATGTTAATGTTTATTTGAGACACAATTTCAACACAGTTGATAAGAATCCATTCTTTATAGTATACATAGTGTCACTGCCACTCCTACCCATGCATTTCCAGACTTAACCTCAGTTGTGCTAAAGTCCCTAACTTCATTGTCCTCTGTGTCATACTGCGACATTTGCTGTCCCTCTACCCATACTGGTTATTCTAATCCACCATCTGTGTTAGGGAACAAAGCCTACATTTTATTGCATATAATCTATCTGCTTCCTTGTGGAGAAAAGCATACGTGATGATGATTTGTCTAGATGGGAAAGTTTGGATGCCTGAGGGTGTAACGGTCCTGACCTGTTTTATGTTGTTTTTGTATGTGTTTAGGTCAGGGCATGTGTTTTGGGTGGGCAGTCTATGTTATCTGTTTCTATGTTGGTTGTGGTTGCCTGGTATGGCTCTTAATTAGAGGCAGGTGTTTTGCGTTCTCCTCTAATTAAGAGTCATATTTAGGTAGGGTGTTCTCACTGTTTGTTTGTGGGTGATTGTCTCCTGTGTCGTCTATGTATGTACCATACGGGACTGTTTGGCTGTTCGTTCGTTTTTGATGTTGTCTGTTCCTGTCCGTGAGTTCTACGTTTAGTTAGTTTATTCATGTTCAGGTTTCGTCTACGTCGTTTTCTTGTTTTGTAATTTTGTAAGTGTTTGTTTTTGTGTTGCCATCGTTTCAAATAAAGAGATGGCTTATTTCCCTAATGCTGCGTATTGGTCCACTGATCCTTCTCTCCTCTCCTCATCTGAGGAAGAGGAGGACAACGCCCTTACAGAATCACCCACCAACCTAGGACCAAGCGGCAAGGGAATGCTCAACAGAGCAACCAGGACTTCTGGACTTGGGACGATATATTGGACGGAAAGGTTGCTACACATGGAGGAGATCCTGGCTGTAGGGATCGCCTCCCATGGGAACAGCTGGAGCACTGAGAGAAGCAGAGGCTACCGGAGAGAGGAACCGGAGTTATGAGGGAACGCGTCTGGCACGGAAGCCCAAAAAGCCCGTGAGTAACACCCAAAAATTTCTTGGGGGGGGGGCACACGGGGAGTGTGGCAAAGCCGGGTAGGTTACCTGAGCAACTCCCCCTGCTTACCGTGGAGTAAGAGGGCGTCGTACTGGTCAGACACCGTGTTATGCGGTAAAGCGCACGTGTCCCCAGTACGCGTGCTTAGCCCAGTGCGGGCTATTCCACCTTGCCGCACTGGGAGGGCTAGGTTGGCATCGAGCCGAGTGCCATGAAGCCGGCCCAACGTATCTGGTCTCCAGTACGTCTCCTCGGCCGGTGTACATGGCACCAGCCTTACAGGTGGTGTCCCCGGTTCGCCTGCATAGCCCAGTGCGGGCTATTCCACCTCGCCGCACTGGCAGGGCTACGGGGACCATTCAACCTGGTAAGGTTGGGGAGGCTCGGTGCTCAAGAGCACGTGTCCTCCTTCACGGTCCGGTTTACCCGGTGCCACCTCCATGTACCAGTCCTCCGGTGGCAGCCCCCGCACCAGGCTGTCTCTCCGGGTTCTCTCTCCAGCTGCTCCCGCCTGTCCAGCTGTTTCCTCCTCTCCAGCGCAGCCAGTGCCTATACCACGCACCAGGCCTACTGTGCGTCTCAGCAGGGCAGAGTCGGCCGTCTGCCCAACGCCTGCTGCACTGCCTGTCTGCCCAGCGGTGCCTGAACTGCCCGTCTGCCCAGCGGCGCCTGAACTGCCCGTCTGCCAGCGGCGCTTGAACTGCCCGTCTGCCAAGCGGCGCCTGAACTGCCCGTCTGCCAAGCGGCGCCTGAACTGCCCGTCTGCCAGCGGCGCCTGAAACTGCCCGTCTGCCCAGCGGCGCCTGAACTGCCCGTCTGCCAACGGCGCCTGAACTGCCCGTCTGCCATGAGCCTGCAAAGCTGCCCGTCTGCCATGAGCCTGCAAAGCCGCCCGTCTGCCAAGAGCCTACAGAGCCTTCCGCCAGACCGGATCAGCCAGAGCCTTCCGCCAGACCGGATCAGCCAGAGCCTTCCGCCAGACCGGATCAAGCCAGAGCCTTCCGCCAGACCGGATCAGCCAGAGCCTTCGCCAGACCGGTCAGCCAGAGCCTTCCGCCAGACCGGATCAGCCAGAGCCGTCCTGCCATGACCAGCCAGAGCCGTCCTGCCATGACCAGCCAGAGCCGTCTGCCATGACCAGCCGGAGCCGTCCTGCCAGACCTGCCGAGAGCCGTCCAGCCAGGACCTGCCGGAGCCGTCCAGCCAGGACCTGCCAGAGTCCTCAGCCAGGATCTGCCAGAGTCCCCCAGCCAGGATCTGCAGAGCCCCAGCAGGGGATCTGCCAGAGTCCCTCAGCCAGGATCTGCCAGAGTCCCTCAGCCAGGATCTGCCAGAGTCCCTCAGCCAGGATTCTGCCAGAGTCCCTCAGCCAGGATTGCCAGAGTCCCTCAGCCAGGATCTGGCCAGAGTCCCTCAGCCAGGATCTGCCAGAGTATATCAGCCGGGACCTGCCCCTTGTCCGGTGTTGCCCCTTGTCCCGGTGCTGCTCTTTATCCCGGTGCTGCCCTTGTCCCGGTGCTGCCCCTTTCCCGGTGCTGCCCCTTGTCCGGTGCTGCCCCTTGTCCCGGTGCTGCCCCTTGTCCCGTGCTGCTGCCCGGTGCTGCCCTTGTCCCGGTGCTGCCCCTTGTCCCGGTGGTGTGCCCTTGTCCGGTGCTGGCCATTCATTTAGGGATGTTAGTTTTAGGTGGTCATTGGGAGGGGAAGACAGAAGCGGGGATGACTATGGTGGTGTGGGGACAGCGTCCAGAGCGGAGCCACCACCGTGGTCAACTGCCCACCCAGACCCTCCCCTGGACTTTGTGCTGTGCGCCCGGCGTTCGCACCTTGAGGGGGGGGTTCTGTAACGGTCCTGACCTGTTTTATGTTGTTTTGTATGTGTTTATGGTCAGGGCATGTGTTTGGGTGGGCAGTCTATGTTATCTGTTTCTAGTTGGTTGTGGTTGCCTGGTATGGCTCTTATTAGAGGCAGGTGTTTTGCGTTCTCCTCTAATTAAGAGTCTATTTAGGTTAGGTGTTCTCACTGTTTGTTTGTGGGTGATTGTCTTCCGTATCTGTGTTATGTCTTGCACCATACGGGACTGTTCGGTTGTTCGTTTCGTTTCGATGTAGTCTGTTTCCTGTCCGTAAGTGTTACGTTTAGTTATGTAAGTTTATGTTCAGGTTTCGTCTACGTCGTTTTCTTGTTTTGTATTTTTGAAAGTGTTTTGTTTTTTCGTGTTGCCATCGTCGTGTTAAATAAAAGATGGCTTATTTCCCTAATGCTGCATTTTGGTCTGATGATCCTTCTCTCCTCTCCTCGTCCGAGGATGAGGAGAGCGACAGCCCTTACAGAGGGGAGGATTTAGAGGCAGGGAAGTGGAGGATTAGGCCTGGGATTGACACTGACAGAGTGAGCCCTGCAATCACATGCTCTCAGGGCTTCTTCCACCTTCCTCCACAGATAACAACAAACAGCCAACACCCGGGCCAAATATAGACATGAAAAACAACAGCAGCCCAGCGAAGAGAAAGAACGTCATACACTGGAGAGATCACACAGACTGGAAGACAATCGCTACAACCCCGATTAAGGAGGACAAAATCCGTCAGAAGACCAAGTCTGTTTCTCTATGAAGCCTTGTGAACTACAGCATAAAGATGACAACCAAGTTTATAAGTAAATGCTGCAGCGCTCAATGTAAAAGTTAGGTTCATGCGGCTTGATTTGTAATTAAAGCGGGTAAAAACAGACGGCTTCTGGAATGGATCATCAAGTTGGCTTTAATTCTGATTCTTATTAGCATTAACCTCTACAGCATGAAACTCTGCAGCTCTCCTTGCTTTTCCAAAGTCCGATCAAGGATATCCTCACTCAACCTGTGCAATGAACTCGCTGATCACAATAAACATATTTTTGTCTACGATAGTCCTATCTCCATTGTTAATGATGACCTGAATCTATATCCCCCGAAAATCACTTTGGAAAGAGGAGCCCACTGAAAACTGTATTCACAATGACACCTCTGTCTGGAAGATAAGAGGGGATCAGCTCATCTGGTATTGGTGTTTGTATTAGAGTTTGGCCTCAGTGGAGGACATAGAGAAGAGGATACCTGCACCAGTCTGAAATGGTCCTCTGTCTTTGGTCGCGGTAAATTGGCGGAGTGCTCACTCATAGGATGGAAGAGCTCGTACAAGAGGAGCCATTGTGAATTCTTCAAGGGCAATAAATGTCCCAGCCCATTTATTTAATCGAAGCCAAAAGTGTAATGGATTCGCAATCAAACAGACGTCGCATAAAGCTTACTTCATTATTAAATTGTTTTTATTATTTTCACTGCATCAGGGTTAGCGTACTTTTACACACCAGCCAGGCTTCTGGCAGAGCATGATTGTTCTTTGTAATTTTTTTGGTTTAATCGAAACCACAAAATTGCCCTGATAGCAGTTTCCCTCTAGAATAGCTTTTCTTCTTGTCCACTCCTAATTTGCCATTTACGGCTGAAAAATTGCTTACTTTTTCTTATCTAGTTACGGGCTCATAACATAAACTACTTGTCAAAAGTTTTAGAACACCTACTCATTCAAGGGTTTTTCTTTATTTTTACATTGTAGAATAATAGTGAAGAGATGAAAAAAACGATGAAATAACACATGGAATCATGTAGTAACCAAAAAAGTGTTAAACAAATATATTTGAGATTCTTCAAATAGCCAACCTTTGCCTTGATGAGAGCTTTGCACACTCTTGGCATTCTCTCAACCAGCTTCATGATGTAGTCACCTGGAATGCATTTCAATTAACAGGTGTACCTTCTTAAAAGTTAATTTGTGGAATTTCTTTCCCTCTTAATGCGTTTGAGCCAATCAGTTGTGTTGTGACAAGGTAGGGGTGGTATACAGAAGATAGCCCTATTTGGTAAAAGACCAAGTCCATATTATGGCAAGAACAGCTCAAATAAGCAAAGAGAAACGACAGTCCATCATTACTTTAAGACATGAAGGTCAGTAAATCCGGAAAATTTCAAGAACTTTGAAAGTTTCTTAAAGTCCAGTCGCAAAAAAACATCAAGTTTTATGATGAAACTGGCTCTCATGAGGACCGCCACAGGAAAGGAAGACCCAGAGTTACCTCTGCTGCAGAGGGTGAGTTCATTAGAGTTACCAGCCTCAGAAATTGCAGCCCAAATAAATGCTTCACAGAGTTCAAGTAACAGACACATCTCAACATCAACTGTTCAGAGGAGACGGTGTGAATCAGGCCTCCATGGTCGAATTGCTGCAAAGAAACCACTACTAAAGGACACAAATAATAAGAAGAGACTTGCTTGGGCCAAGAAACACGAGCAATGGACATTAGACCGGTGCAAATGTGTCCTTTGGTCTGTAGTCCAAATTTTAGATTTTTGGTATCTTTGTGAGACGAGGTGTGGGTAAATGGATGATCTATGTGTATTTCCCACCATAAAGCATGGAGGAGGAGGTGTTATGGTGTGGGGGTGCTTTGCTGGTGACACGGTCTGTGAGTTGTTTAGAATTCACACTTAACCAGCATGGCTACCGCAGCATTCTGCAGCGATACGCCATCCCATCTGATTTGGGCTTAGTGGGACTATCATTTGTTTTTCATAGGACAATGACCAGGCTGTGTAAGGGCTATTTGACTAAGAAGGAGAGTGATGGAGTGCTGCATCAAATGACCTGGCCTCCACAATCACCTGACCTCAACCCAATTGAGATGGTTTGGGATGAGTCGGACCCCAGAGTGAAGGAAAAGCAGCCAACAAGTGCTCACCATATGTGGGAACTCCTTCAAGAATGTTGGAAAAGCATTCCAGGTGAAGCTGGTTGAGAGAATGTGCAAGCTGTCATCAAGGCAAAGGGTGGCTATTTTAAGAACCTCAAATATAAAATATATTTGTTTAACACTTTGTTGGTTACTACATGATTCCATATGTGTTATTTCATAGTTTTGATGTCTTCACTATTATTCACAATATAGAAAATAGTAAAAAATAAAGAAAAACCCTTGAATGAGTAGGTGTGTCTAAACTTTTGATTGGTACCGTAGTTGCTCTTGTATTTTCTCTCAGGGCTCTTCAAAGAGATCTTCAACTGTTTTTAGGGAATTTCATAGACATTGTTCCATTCTGAACCAATTTTGGTCCAACTAACAGATTGTCAACAACACGGTGTGCTAATGACATGGTGTGCTAATGACATCCTCCCTCACCTGACAAACTGTTAGAGGTGTTTTGTTTATTCCATCACCCTCTTCAGAGGCTCTGACTCACCTGGTGCAAATTATGTTACGCTGCAGCACACACTGCAGACAACCAGTACAGATGAGCGTTAATCATTCTTCTTGAATAGCGACACAAAAAAACATGAAGCTAATCTTCTACAATCTCAGGAAAGCCCACTGGGGATGTCACGTGTGCTAGGACTAAACAAGACGCACTAACGCAGAGGGGAATTAAGCTAATTACGGAGGACACGTGAAAAAGTCGAAAACATGGTTTATACCTGCAGCGTCCACTAGCTTCAAGCTTCTATTCACTTCTCGTAAACAGGGATTCACTGAGGGCTCTAAGGAATTATGGAATAAGGTATAATGATATTCATACAAAGGTTACAGGTCAAAAGTATTTAGGAGTTTAGGGATAGATAATCTCTAACCTTTTGTTATACAAAGGCTCTGTCCCAATACTGTCCGTTACGTGCCCTTCAGTGGGGGAGTCGCACTCGAAAACAGAGCAAAAGTGGTAGGGAGAGATAAATGGCCCTACGAATAGGGACATCACTATATCACTCGCGAACATCAGAGGCCGCAAAAACAGATACCACACAATTCATTGATGATGAGCATTGTGTTTTTCCACAATGCCTGTACTGGCGGCAGTAATAGCTTTCCTTATATTTCATGCAACAAATACGTACTTACCATATGAGCAACAAATGAGAACAGCAGAACAACAATGTACCTAATGAACCCATCCTCCGGCTGTGGTTCAATGTGGAGTTGGAACTGAAGCAGGACCATAATAGCAGTTTCACATGTAAGAGTCACATTCACTTCAGTCATTTCTGCAATTTCTTGGGGATTAATTATTAACTAGTGGAAGCATTATAGAACAACTCCAACTACTTTTCTGAACTAATCTTTATACCAAATGTTTAGGGTCCATAAAAAATCGGCTACATACAGTGCATTCGGGAACATATTCAGACTCCTTGACTTTATCACGATTTTGTTACATTACAGCCTTGTTATAAAATTTATTTAAACAAAAAATCCTCATCAATCTACACACAATACCCCATAATGACAAAGCAAAAACGTATAAAAAATTAAAATGTAAATATTACATTCAGACCGTTTACTCAGTACTTTGTTGAAGCATCTTTGGCAGCCTGGAGTCTTCTGGGTATGACACTACAAGCTTGGCACACCTGTATTTGGGGAGTTTCTCCAATTATTCTCTGCAGATCCTCTCAAGCTCTGTCAGGTTGGATGGGGAGCATCGCTGCACATCTATTTTCTCCTCTGATGTTTGATCAGGTTCAAGTCCGGGTTATGGCTGGGGCACTCAGAGACTTGTCCCGAAACCACTCCTGTGTTGCCACCACCATGCTTCACTGTTGGGATGGTGCCTGGTTTCCTCCAGACGTGACGCTTGCCATTCAGGCCAAAGTTCAATCTTGATTTCATCAGACCAGAGAATCTTGTTTCACATGGTCTAAGAGTCCTTTAGATGCCTTTTGGCAAACTCCAAAGGCTGTCATTTTTATTTTACTGAGGAGTGTTTTTCCGTCTGGCCACTCTACCATAAAGGCCTGATTGGTGAAGAGCTGCAGAGATGATTGTCCTTCTGGAAGGTTCTCCCATCTCCACAGAGGAACTCTGGAGCCCTCTCAGAGTGACCATCGGGTTCTTGTTCATCTTCCTGACCTTTCTCCCCCGATTGCTCAGTTTGACCGGGCGGCCAGCTCTAGGAAGAATCTTGGAGTTCCAAACTTCTTCCATTTAAGAATGATGGAGTCCACTATGTTCTTGGGGACCTTCAATGCTGCAGAAATGTTTTGTTACCCTTCCACAGATCTGTGCCTCAACACAATCCTGTCTCTTAGCTCTATGGACAATTCCTTCCACCTTAACGGCTTGGTTTTTGCCCAAATGTGGGACCTTATATAGACAGGTGTGTGCCTTTTCAAATCATGTCCAATCAATTTACCACAGGTGGACTCCAATCAAGTTGTAAAAACATCTCAAGGATGATCAATGGAAACAGGATGCACCTGACCTCAATTTCGAGTCTCATGGCAAAGGGTCTGAATACTTATGTAAATAAGATGTTTTTAATGTTTAATACATTTGGAAAAATGTGTAAAAACCTGTTTTTGCTTTGTCATTATGGGGTATTGTTTGTAGATTGATGAGGAAAAAATATATTTGAATCCATTTTAGAATAAGGCTGTGACTCGAAAATGTAGAAAAAGTGAAGGGGTCTGAATACTTTCTGAATGCACTGTAGCTACACATCCATAGGCTTACCTTGTATTTTTATCCTCCACTACACTTTAAGCAAGGAAATAGTTAACTAATACATGCATTGGCAAATATGATCAATCACTAACAACATTATGATAAAGAACAGTGGCAAGTGATAGACTTTGAAATATCTTTTCAGGGAAGAGCAAGGCAAACGTACAAAATTGTACATTCAATTTGCAGTACATTTTTTGCTAGATTTTTTATATTTTTTACAACCAACGGGTTTACCAAGATGACAGCCTGGTTAGCTAGTTTCCTCAGGATTTCCTAAAAAATTGAACAACACAGATTACAATTAATACAAATGCACATATACACTGAGTGTACAAAACATTAAGAACACCTTCCTAATATTGAGCTTTCACCTGGATTTACTTGATCAGTCTGTCATGGAAAGAGCAGGTGTTTGGATAATGTTTTGTGCACTCAGTGTAGCTAGCTACAGTTGAAGTTGGAAGTTTACATACACCTTAGCCAAATACATTTAAACTCAGTTTGTCACAATTCCTGACATTTAATCCTAGTAAAAATTCACTGTCTTAGGTCAGTTAGGATCACCACTTTATTTTAAAAATGTAAAATGTCAGAATAATAGTAGAGATAATGATTTATTTCAGCTTTTATTTATTTAATCACATTCCAGTGGTCAGAAGTTTACATACACATAATTAGTATTTGGTAGCATTGCCTTTAAATTGTTTAACTTGGGTCAAACGTTTCGGGTAGCCTTCCACAAGCATCCCACAATAACTTGGATGAATTTTGGCCCATTCCTCCTGACAGAGCTGGTGTAACTGAGCAAGGTTTGTAGGCCTCCTTGCTCGCACACGCTTTTTCAGTTCTGACCTCAAATGTTCTATAAGATTGAGGTCAGGGCTTTGTGATGACCACTCCAATACCTTGACTTTGTTGTCCTTAAGCCATTTTCCACAACTTCGGAAGTATGCTTGGGGTCATTGTCCATTTGGAAGACCCATTTGCGACCAAGCTTTAACTTCCTGACTGATGTCTTGAGATTTTGCTTCAATATATCCACATAATTTCCCTTCCTCACGATGCCATCTATTTTGTGAAGTGCACCAGTCCCTCCTGCAGCAAAACACCCCCACAACATGATGCTGCCACCCCCGTGCTTCACAGTTGGGATTGTGTTCTTCGGCTTGCAAGCATCACCCTTTTTCCTCCAAACATAACAATGGTCATTATGGCCAAACAGTTCTATTTTTGTTTCATCTGACCAGAGGACATTTCTCCAAAAAGTTTGATCTTTGTCCCCATGTGCAGTTGCAAACCGTAGTCTGGCTTTTTATGGCGGTTTGAAGCATTGGCTTCTTCCTTGCTGAGAAGCCTTTCAGGTTATGTCGATATAGGACTCGTTTTACTGTGGACATAGATACTTTTGTACCCGTTTCCTCCAGAATCTTCACAGGGTCCTTTGCTGTTGTTCTGGGATTGCACTTTTCGCACCAAAGTACGTTCATCTCTAGGAGACAGAATGCGTCTCCTTCCTGAGCGGTGTGACGGCTGCGTGGTCCCATGGTGTTTAAACTTGCGTACTATTGTTTGTACAGATGAACGTGGTACCTTCAGGCATTTGGAAATTGCTCCCAAGGATGAACCAGACTTGTGGAGGTCTACAATTGTTTTTCTGAGGTCTTGACTGATTTCTTTTGATTTTCTCATGTCAAGAAAAGAGGCACTGAGTTTAAAGGTAAGCCTTGAAATACATCCACAGGTACACCTCCAATTGACTCAAATGATGTCTATTAGCCTATCAGAAGCTTCTAAAGCCATGACATAATTTTCTGAAATTTGTTTAAAGGCACAGTCAACTTAGTGTATGTAAACTTCTGACCCACTGGAATTGTGATACAGTGAATTATAAGTGAAATAATCTGTCTGTAAACAATTGTTGGAAAAATTACTTTTGTCATGCACAAAGTACATGTCCTAACCGACTTGCCAAAACTATAGTTTGTTGACAAGAAATGTGTGGAATGGTTGATAAACAGGTTTTAATGACTCCAAACTAAGTGTATGTAAACTTCCGACTTCAACTGTAAATATATAGCTAGTTAGCTAGCTAGCCTGTTAGCTAATGTTAACTATTCATCCAGCATGCTAAATAGCCATTTTCATAAAATGAATATGCATAATCGTGTTTCTCTGCATTAACTAACATATTCCTCTTAACTGTAAAATGTTTGCATGATTTGATATGAAGTTCTAATTACTTACATTTGGTTCCATCCTATTATTTTTGGCAGCCATCTTTCCTGCAGGAACTTTCCAGCCTGTGTCGCAGAGCTTCATGGGTAGTTTGATTACAACTCGCTAGGAAGTCTGCAACTCGATTCGCTTCATTTGGAGGGCCAACTAGAGGGCTGAAAATGCACTAAACCTACTTTAAAGTTGAATCGAGACATCACTCCCACTTCAGGCGGCTCACAGGATTGCGCAAAATGGAGGGGAGGGGCTAAGGGGGAGGGGCTATGGGGGGGCATTGGAATTGAGCCTTACTTTTGTATCAGTAGATGGAACTAAAGTTTGGACCTTAACAAGACCTTCAAAGCCGACAATAATAACGCAGATTCACTGCAAATTGATAATGTGGTTTGATCTTGACGTGAAATTGTGAGTTTTGTTAATAATTTTCAGGGGGAAATTATTCAATGTAATATTGACTTAAAGGGAATACTAGAGTTAGAAGCGATGGGTGGGAGGATTAAAATCAAGCTGTGCTCTAGATTTTTCTTAAAAGAGGGAGGCCAAACAGATGTCATAATTTTCTGTTAAAAAAATAAGGAGTTTGATAGCTGTTTCATAGCTTGAGAAAGATGTCGTATTTCCCTGCCAGGTATTGTATGATCTAGGGACTTGAAATTATAAGGACACAGCAAAAGGTAATACCCTCGCAAGAGAACAAAGAACAGAGAAAGAGAGAGCCCTTATAGCATAATGAATCTGATATACCAGGGAGAACACCTGGCAATACATTGTGAATGTAAAAAAATAAGCATTTAATTAGGATTCCCAATTAACTGCTGCCGAAGCATCGGCTACTCTTCCTGGGGTCCAAACAAGAAACAAAAACACAACAAATAAAATACACAAAATACATAATACAATGCAAAATATAATACAAAATACATTCAAATGTCTGTGTCTATTCACAGTCCCCGTCGTGCCGTAATGTGTTCTTTTACCTGGATTTTGAATCTGGTTTTATTGCTAGCTTGAGTTCCATGCAGTCATGGCTCTATTTAATACTGTGTGTTTCTCAGCCTCTGTTCTGGACCTGGAAACTGTGAAAAGACCTCTGGCTGCATTTCTTGTGTGGCACTGATGAGTGTCTGAACTGTGTGCCAAGTGTGGCGTCAAGTTGTTCCTCATTACACATATCAGACCACCAAATATTTTTCACATCTTTGACATAGGAATCATTGTTAAACCTCTTGTATGAAGTTAATACACAATTTTAGGTCCAGTCTTTGGAACTAGATATGGCTACTATATTAGGATCAATACATCCAATGGGTGTGGATACTGCTTTAGAGCAGATTTCTGCCACATTAGTAAAGATGGCCATCAAGGAACATACTAGTTGCAAGATGGCGCCGATAGAGATGGCAGCTTCGCTTCAAGTCCTTAGGAAACTGTGCAGTATTTTGTTTTTTTATGTATTATTTCTTACATTGTTAGCCCATAAAACCTTAAGTGTTATTACATACAGCTGGGAAGAACTATTGGATATCAGAGAGACGTCAACTTACCAGCACAACCAGCACTACGACCAGGAATATGACTTTCCCAAAGCGCATCCTTTGTCTGCACCTCCCAGGGCATTTGAACTGATTCCAGAGGCCGACCCAAAACAACGGCGTCGGGGGGAAGTTGCCGGAGCGGTCTTCTAGTGAGGCTTCATATGCGCGCACACCACCCATCGCTTCCGAGTATATTACTCGCTAATGTCCAGTCCCTAGTTAACAAAGTCAACGAAATTAGGGCAAGAGTTGCTTTCCAAAGAGGTATCCGGGATTGTAACATACTCTGTTTCACGGAGACATGGCTAGCTGGGGACATGCTGTCGGAGTCCGTACAGCCAACGGGATTTTCAGTGCATCGCGCCGACAGAAACAAACATCTCTGTGGTAAGAAGAAGGGGGGTGTATGTTTCATGATTAACGACTCATGGTATAATTGTAACAACATAGAACTCAAGTCCTTTTGTTCACCTGACCTAGAATTCCTCACAATCAAATGCCAACCATTTTATCTCCCAAGGGAACTCTCCTCGGTTTTCGTCACGGCCGTGTATATCCCCCCGCAAGCGGATACCAAGATGGCCATCAAGGAGCTTCACTGGACTTTATGCAAACTGGAAACCATATATCCTGAGGCTGCATTTATTGTAGCTGGAGATTTTAACAAAGCTAATATGAGAACAAGGCTACCTAAATTCTATCAGCATATGGATTGCAGTACACGAGCGAGTAACACACTCGACCACTGCTATTCTAACTTCCGCGATGCATAAAAGGCCCTCCCCCACCCTCCCTTTCGCAAATCTGACCATGACTCCATCTTGTTGCTCCCCTCCTATAGGCAGAAAGTAAAACAGGAAGCACCTGTGCTTAGGTCTATCCAACGCTGGTCTGACCAATCGGATTTCACGCTTCAAGATTGCTTCGAGCTGTCACATGGAATGACGCTGGAGAGGCGAAGCAGGTACGAGGTATAAAATATTTAATAAATTATGGACATGGAACGAGACAGGAACAGCGTCAGCAAACAGGTAACACAAACAAAGAACAATCAATGCAGAAGCGGGAACAGAGCTGGGGAACTGACAAATATAGGGGAGGTAATAACAGGTAATGAGTGGTGTGGGGGCTGTGCTTTGGCAAAGTGGGTGGGGTTATATCCTGCCTGGTTGGCCCTGTCCGGGGGTATCATCGGATGGGACCACAGTGTCTCCTGACCCCTACTGTCTCAGCCTCCAGTATTTATGCTGCAGTAGTTTATGTCGGGGGGCTAGGGTCAGTCTGTTATATCTAGAGTATTTCTCCTGTCTTATCCGGTGTCCTGTGTGAATTTAAGTATGCTCTCTCTAATTCTCTCTTTCTTTCTCTCTCTCGGAGGACCTGAGCCCTAGGACCATGCCTCAGGACTACCTGGCATGATGACTCCTTGCTGTCCCCAGTCCGCCTGGCCGTGCTGCTGCTCCAGTTTCAACTGTTCTGCCTGCGGCTATGGAAACCTGACCTGTTCACCGGACGTGCTACCTGTCCCCTGTTTTCAACTCTCTAGAGACAGCAGGAGCGGTAGAGATACTCTCAATGATCGGCTATGAAAAGCCAACTGACATTTACTCCTGAGGTGCTGACCTGTTGCACCCTCAACAACTACTGTGATTATTATTATTTGACCATGTTGGTCATTTATGAACATTTGGTTGGTCATGTTCTGTTAAAATCTCCACCCGGCACAGCTTGGTTAGTCTGGTTCCTCTCTAGGTTTCTTCCTAGGTTTTGGCCTTTCTAGGGAGTTTTTCCTAGCCACCGTGCTTCTACACCTGCATTGCTTGCTGTTTGGGGTTTTAGGCTGGGTTTCTGTACAGCACTTTGATATATCAGCTGATGTAAGAAGGGCTATATAAATACATTTTATTTTATTTTATTTGACGAGTGAGTCCAGGTGAGTCCAATATCGCTGATGCGCGTGAAGAGGGAAGGCAGGTGTGCGTAATGGATGATAGGAGTGCGTGATGCAGGGCAGCCTGGCACCCTCGAGCGCCGGGGGGGAGAGCGGGAGCAGACGTGACCCAACCACGTGCACTGGGATATGTTTCGGGTAGCCTCAGACAATAACATTGACGTATACGCTGACTCGGTGAGCGAGTATATAAGGAAGTGTATAGGAGATGTTGTACCCACTGTGACTATTAAAACCTTCCCTAACCAGAAACAGTGGATTGATGGCAGCATTCGCACAAAACTGAAAGCACATACCATCGCATTTAATCATGGCAAGGCGACTGGAAACAAGACCGAATACAAACAGTGTAGTTATTCCCTCTGTAAGGCAATCAAACAAGCAAAGCATCAGTATAGAGACAAAATGGAGTTGCAATTCAACGGCGCAAACACGAGACGTATGTGGCAGGGTCTACAGACAATCACGGATTACAAAAAGAAAACCAGCCCCATCGCGGACATCGACGTCTTTCTCCCAGACAAATTAAACAACTTCTTTGTGCTCTTTGAGGACAATACAGTGCTACCGATACAGCCCATTACCAAAGACTGTGGGTTCTCCTTCAACATGGCCGACGTGAGTAAAACATTTAAACGTGTTAACTCACAAGGCTGCCGGCCCAGACGGCATCCCTAGCCGTGTCCTAAGAGCCTGTGCAGACCAGCTGGCTGGTGTGTTTACGGACATATTCAATCAATCCCTATCCCAGTCTGCTGTCCCCACATGCTTCAAGATGGCCACCATTGTTCCTGTTCCCAAAAAAGCTAAGGTAACTGAACTAAATGACCATCGCCCTGTTGCACTCACTTCTGTCATCATGAAGTGCTTTGAGAGACTAGTGAATGATCATATCACTTCCACTCTACCTGTTACCCTAGACCCACTCCAATTTGCTTACCGCCCCAATAGGTTCACAGATGATGCAATCACCATCACACTGCGCACTGCCCTATCCCATCTGGACAAGAGGAATACCTATGTAAGAATGTTGTTCATTGACTACAGCTCAGCATTCAACACCATACTACCCTCCAAACTCATCATTAAACTTGAGACCCTGGGTCTCGACCCCGCCCTGTACAACTGGGTCCTGGACTTCCTGACGGTCCGCCCCCAGGTGGTGAAGATAGGAAACAACATCTCCACTCCACTGATCCTCAACACTGGGGCCCCACAAGGGTGCGTTCTCAGCCCTCTCCTGTACTCCCTGTTCACCCATGACTGCGTGGCCATGCAGACCTCCAACTCAATCATCAAGTTTGCAGACAACACTACAGTGGTGGGCTTGATTATCAACAGCAATGAGACGGCCTACAGGGAGGAGGTGAGAGCCCTCGGAGTGTGGTGTCAGGAATATAACCTCTCACTCAATGTCAGCAAAACAAAAGAGATGATCGTGGACTTCAGGAAACAGCAAAGGGAGCACCCCCCTATCAACATCGACAGGACAGCGGTGGAGAAGGTGAAAAGTTTTAAGTTCCTCTGTGTACATATCACCAACAAACTGAAATGGTCCACGCACACAGACAGTGTGGTGAAGGAAGCTGAATTTTCTTAACTTGTCACCGAAAACCCTCACTAACTTTTACAGGTGCACAATTGAGAGCATCCTGTTGGGCTGTATCACCGCCTGGTATGGCAACTGCACCACCCCTACAACCACAGGGCTCTCCAGAGGGTGCTGCGGTCTGCACAACGCATCACCTGCCCTCCAGGACACCTACAACACCCGATGTAACAGGAAGGCAAAAAGATCATCAAGGACAATAACCATCCGAGCCACTACCTGTTCACCCCGCTTCCATCCAGAAGGTAAGGTCGGTACAGTTGCATCAAAGCTGGGACAGAGAGATTGAAAAACAGCTTCCATCTCAAAGCCATCAGATTGTTAAACAGCCACCACTAGCACAGAGAGGCGGCTGCCTACCTACAGACTTGATATTATTGGCCACTTTAATAAATGGAACACTAGTCACTTTAATAATACCACTTTAAGAATGTTTACGTATCTCCCATTACTCATCTCATATGTATATACTGCATACTGTATCCTTCACTATCTATTCTTTACTATCTATTGCATCTTAGCTGCTCTGTCACTGCTCATCCATATATTTTATACTTATATATTCTCATCCCATTCCTTTACTAGATTATGTGTATTAGGTTTTGTTATGGAATTTGTTAGATATTAGATTTTGTTGTGGAATTGTTAGATATGACCTGTTAGATACTGCTGCTCTGTCGGATCTAGAAGCATAAGCATTTCACTACACTCGCAATAACATCTGCTAACCATGCGTATGTGACCAATAAAATTTGATTTCATTTTAATACACGTGGATGATTTAGTTCCTGTTCTGTTAGTTAATACCCTGATAAATTGACTGATAACCTGAACCAGATTTCAGGCATTGGTTACAGATTGAAGCTTCTTTTTGAGTACATAGCTTGATGACAACCGGTCAATATTTAGGTCACCCAGAAAATATACCTCTCTGTTGATATCACCTACATTATCGAGCATTTCACACATATTGTCCAAATACAGACTTTTAGCACACAGTAGTCTGTAGCAACGTCCTACGATAATAAGCTTTAGGTGAGGCAGATGAACCTGTAGCCATTTGACATGAGATCCTTTCTCAGCCTAACAGGAATAAGACATGCATAGCAACACCTCATATATTTGCATTTCTATCTTTCCTATATATTCTATAACCATATATAGCTACTAGTGCATAATCAAAGGAATTATCTAAGTGTGTTTCAGAGATGGCCAGGATATGAATGGTTTCTGATGTTAGTAGGTTGTCAATTTCATGGACCTTGTTTCTCAGGCTACATATTTTAATATGGGCTATTTATTGTTCTTTTCTGGGTTGCTTGTTTGTTATAGATACTATTCTGAGAGGCTGATCCAAGGTAGTGACATTTGTAAATGTAAATGTCAGTGACATTTACATTTGAGCCAATGGTACTGAGTGGGCTGCCTACAGTAGGCCTCTTCCTTAGACAGACAGTTTCAGTGCAAACAGTGGAATTCAATTCTACAGGCATATGATTATTGCTGACAATACCCTCGGAGCTAACAGTTAAAGGAACATAGATTAGGTTACTTACATTAACTGCATTTCTATTTCTCTCTGTTGCTTATTATGACAGGGAGGACTGGAGCGCTCCCAAACCCAGACCATCAGTCTCTTTGTTGACAGTTCGCAATGTTGATGAAGATAATCAAATCAAATCAAAATCAATTCAAATGTTATTTCTCACATCCCCCGAATACAACAGGTTTAGACCTTAAAGTGAAATGCTTACTTACAAGCCCTTAACCAACAAAGCTTTAAGAAGTTTTTAAGATAAAAAAGTGTTAATAAAAGTAACAAATAATTAAACAGCAGCAGTAAAATAACAATAGCGAGGCTATTTATAGGGGGTACCGGTACAGAGTCAAGAAAAGAGTGTTGGTTGCTCTCACAGAAAGTCAAAATTGTCACAAAAGGAGACATTCCTGTCTTTGCAAAAAAAAAATCAGGAACTTGTTTAGGGCAGTGAGGCAGCTGTAACGTTCTGAACCCCTTCTATAGCACGGAAGGGGGCCAGAGATTATATTATCTTCCCTGTGTCACTTTCAGCTTCATGTTCAAGTCATTGTGCGTAACACCTACATTATACACTTTCTCCTTTCTGCTGTAGCAGAAAGGATGCACAGAAGTTCCTGATGCACAGGAACTTCTGATCCCATGATGGGTGATAGCTAAAGATGAAAACGTTAATTACTGTTCAGACATTACTTGGCCGCGTCACTGTGGATTATTCCACCAGGCGACTGTGTCGACGCATGTGAGGGGAACGCTAAAAATAGAAGAAATCATCTCTTATTAAAAGAGTTTTCCTTTATCCCAGTCTCTCTCTCTCTCTCTCTCTCTCTCTCTCTCTCTAAGCTCCGACACAGACGTGTAGCAAAGTCTTCAAAGAACACGGATAGAGCAGAGATGCTGTTCTTACAAAGGCAGCCCAATTCTGATATTTTTCCACAAATTGGTGTTTTGACCAATCAGATCAGCTTTTTTGCCAACATTTGTGTAAACACAGCCACTGAGACTCACTCAATCACAGTAATGGGAAACTTCGTAGAGAATGATGTCACACTCACTTTGGCTGCTTTTACACAGGCAGCCAATTCGGATCTTTTTATTCACTAATTGGTCTTTTGACGAATCAGATCAGTTCCCGAAAAGATCTGATGTGAAAAAGATCTAATGTAATTGGTTAAAAGACCAATTAGTGGAAAAAAAGATCAGAATTGGGCTGCCTGTGTAAATGCAGCCTAACACAGACAGACACTCAGGCTTACTGCACCAAACACTGGTTGTGTTCCCCTGCTCAGACGTTGCATGCATCAACCAATGGTTGCGTGATATGTCATTGACTGTGCCGTCTGGCACCAGATTGTTATAACATGATGTGGTTAGCTGATAGGTAAAATACTTATCCAGGCGTTGTAAGATCTGGCATGCGTTAGCAACGCCCACTGAGTGATGGGAGAGAGGCATTGGAAATGAACCCTGTAAACGCATTTGTTTATTATAAAAGCTAAACATTTTATACAAACACCTGTCATTGAAATAACAAAGTAATTTGTGGAATATTAGGTTTCTACATTATGTAAAAAGCACTGTTTCCTATGGAGAAGCGTTACTGAGAAAATGGTATACTGTCTCTTTAAGAATGTCAGCGAAGTTCTGAGTGATGACATGCGAATCTGTCATTCATTCATTGCTATGATCATTGATCTCCTGAAGAAGCAATCCCTTCTCCATTCTTTCTTTGCCCCCAAATGTTTGTTAACTAGCTAAGTAATGAGGTAACGTCATTGAACAAGGTGTTAACGGCGTTAACGGCCCAAGAGTAGTTTTAGAACAACAAGCTCTCACAGTCTCACGTCAGAATTAGACGTTCATCCATTTTCTCAAACATCAAATTAAAAAATTGTTCAAAACATCAACTTTCAAAGTGTTTGGTTACTTCTCTGTATGGTTCAAGGTTAAGTTTAGGCATTAACTCAGAATTCTTAAGGTTAGGCATTAACTCTGAGTAGTTAAGTTAAGGGTTAAGGTTTGGGATAGGCTTAGAACAAAAATAACTTTTTATTGCTGGATTTGAATATGAAACCTTTGGAACCTTAGCAAAACCAAAGCCTACTTGAAGGCAACAGCACTCACTGTTGTCTCTAATAGCCGATTGCCAAGTGGCCCGCCAATGGATATGCATCCAGCTGCAGCACCAATGTGCAATAGAAGGAAGAAAACGTTGAGCCGGTAATATGGGTCTAGAGACAATGCGTGATGACACTATATGCAAATAAATAAGAACAAATAAAATAAGACAAAAGAGGGGGATGTTATCCTGAGGACAAGCAAACATCAGAATCAAAAATGTACCTGTGAAAACTCACATGCCACCATAGTCACAGGCAGGTCAGCCATGACCCAGGAGCCTGTGTGTGTTAGAGGGTTTGTGACACTGTATGACAAAGTTCTGTGGACAGACTTACACATTCAACAAAAATGCAATGGTTCATTGGATCAGTCTAAAACTTTGAACATACACTGCTGCCATCAAGTGGCCAAAATCTAAATTGCACCTAACCTGCAATACTACATTGTGACATTTCTCTTGCATTTCAAAGATGATGAAAAAAACTAAACAAAACAAAAGTTATTTTACCAGATCTAATGTGTTATATTCTCCTACATTACTTTCACATTTCCACAAACTTCAAAAAGGGTTTCATTTCAAATGGTATCAAGAATATGCATATGCTTGCATCAGGTCCTGAGCTACAGGCAGTTAGATTTGGGTATGTCATTTTAGGTGAAAATCATACCGCTTGACTTATTTCACATTTTATTGTGTTACCGCCTCAATTCAAAATGGATTAAATAGATTTACACACAATACCCCATTGTCAGGTTTTGGCCAGGATTGTTCCAGTTTTGGCCACTAGATGCCCCCATGGTGCTTTTTTGACCCTTTTGTTTTCCCTTGTTTCCAGTTATTATTTTCACCTGTGCCTCGTTTCCCTTGAATGTATTTAAACCCTTAGTTTTCCTCAGTTCTTTGCTCTGTGTTTGAATGTTAGCACCCAGCCTTAGCGATGCTGTGAACATTTGTTGCTCCAGTTGGACTCTCCAGTTGGACTCTCTTGTGGTACTCTGTTTTTGTTCTCGTTTATTTCTTTTTGATTATCTTTTGAGGCTTTTTTCTGCTGTACCTACCACCTTGTGGATTTACCTTTTGACTTGGAGGATTACCTTTTTCTCTTGGAATTACTTTTGACGTTGTGGATTTATATTTTCGCCTGAAGAACTTTCTTTTTTACTTTATTAAAACACCGTCTCAAGTACTGCTGTGTCTACCTCATCTTCTGGGTTCTGCCGACTATTAGTGGCTCAGTTTGCTAAGTGACTGTTTCTCACACCGGAGACCCGAGTTCGTTACCGGGTCCTGACACCCCATAATAACAAAGTGAAAACATATTTTCAGATTTGTTTGCAAATTTATTGAAAATTAAATACAGAAATATCTCATTCATATAAATATTCAAACCCCTGAGTCAATACATGTTAGAATCACCTTTGGGAACGATTACAGCTGAATCTTTCTGGGTAGGTCTCTAAGAGCTTTGCACACCTGGATTGTACAAGGTTTTCACATTATTATTAAAATAATTCTTCAAGTTCTGTCAAGTTCATTGTTGATCATTGGTAGACAGCCATTTTCAAGTCTTGCCATAGATTTTCAAGCAAATTTAAGTCACAACTGTAACTAGGCCACACAGGAACATACAATGTTGTCTTGGTAAGCAACTCCAGTATAGATTTGGCTGTGTGTTTTAGGTCCTGCTGAAACGTGAATTGGTCTCCCAGTGTCTGGTGGAAAGCAGACTGAACCAGGTTTTCCTCTGGGATTTTGCCTGTGCTTATAGCTGTATTCCGTTTCCTTTAATCCTAAAAAAAACTCCCTTGCCGATGACAAGCATACCCATAACTTGATGCAGCCACCACCATGCTTGAAAATATGAAGAGTGGTACTCAGTGATGTGTTGTGTTGTATTTGCCACAAACATAACTCTTTGTATTGAGGACAATAACTTAATTTCTTTACCACATTTGTTCCAGTATTTCTTAAGTGCCTTGTTGCAAACAGAATGCATGTTTTTGAATAATTGTATTCTCTACAGCAGGGGTGTCAAAGTCAAATGGACGGAGGGCCAAATAAAAAATTTAGCTACAAGCCGAGGGCCGGACTGTTCGAATGTTCATTGAAAATTTTTTAAATGACGCATATAGTCTAGTGAACCTAATTGAACCTACTGAAAACCTAACAAATATATTCCAATATGATCAGATAAATAAAGCAATATTTTCTTATGGCTCTGTCAGTAATCTTTAATTTTCAACAGACACAAAAGACAAATTTCCTTTATATAAAAATCCCCATAACATGAACATTAAATGAAAGAAACCGGTATTCAAGGCACCATCAGTAGCCTATATTTTCTATTTTAGCAAAAGTGGGCTAAATTTACTTCAAAGAAAAAAACAATAATAGCAATTTTCTATCATCCACTCAACTGAAATATTTTTAAAATATAATTGGATTGAAATACAATAAAATAAAGTGCAAAAATCTATTAATCAAAAACAACACTTTGTTTAAGGAGAAGTAACATGCAGTGAAAACAAATATTAAACTTTAACTTTTAAACTTGAACTGAGTAAAAACTCTAAATATGTGATTGCACAGTAATGTTCACTTGTTTGAGGTTGAGGGTGATACTTTGTGGTGTCCCATCTTTCCACAAGTTCATCAATGTTCGGGGTAAGGCTCTGAGCTGAGGAAATCCTCAGAATTGAGTGGAGGTGTTCAGCAGTAAGTCGACTTCTGTGTGATGTTTTGTTCAGGTTCATCAAAGAAAACAGTTGTTCACACAGGTATGTGCTGCCAAACATAGACAACGTTTGAGCAGCCTGGATGCGCAGCTGGGGCATTGTGTCGGGGAGGAAACGGGCGAACTCCGCAGACCCACTGCCGCATATTTTGCCCTCAGTGCATCATTGCATTGGAGGTCAATCAACTCATTTGGAGGTTGGTGGTGAGCTTTCCACGTCAACAGCAAATGGGTATACCGAGCAGTTCCAACCTGCTTTTTTGTGTTCAAAGTCAGCAAATCTGGCGTCGAAAGTCAGCGGCAAGCATACCTATTTTATCAGCCAACTGTGCGCTCGGGAACGCACTGGTAGAGAGCTTCTCTTTCATGGTCTGGCAGCTGGGAAAGTGGCTCAAATTTTCTTCCGCATCTGCGTCTCCCACAGAGTCAGTTTGGTTTTAAATGCCTTCACTGTACTGTACATATCAGAGATGACATGATCCCGACCCTGCAGCTGCAAGTTCATTGCATTCAGATGACTCGTAATGTCACACAGAAAAGCCATTTCACACAGAAACATTTCGTCTCGGAGTGTTGGTTGTGTCTTTCCCTTTGCTGTCCAAGACAGACAATCTCCTCACGAAGCTCGAAACATCTTTGAAGCACCTTTCCCTGGCTTAGCCATCGCACCTCTGTGTGATAAGGCAAATCACCATGCTCCGTTTCTAACTCCGTCAGAAATGCCTTGAACTGGCGGTGATTCAAACCTTTGGCTCTGATAAAGTTAACTGTGCGCGTGATGATGCTCATTACATGCTCCATTTTCAAGGCTTTACCGCACAACGCTTCCTGGTGTATGATACAATGATAAGCTGTCAGCTCACCTGTCGCGTTTTCCTCTTGCATCTTTTCCCGTATCTTCGCCACCAGTCCGCTCCTGTGTCCACACATCGCAGGTGCTCCGTCGGTTGTCAAACCCACGAGTTTTTCCCAAGGCAGCTCCATCTCATTTACACATCTTGACACCTCTTCATACAAATCATGCGCCCGTAGTTTGTGCCATGCATAGGACGTAAAGCCAAAAACTCTCTGTCACGCTTAGGCTGGAGTCCACTCCGCGGATGAAAATTGACAACTGGGCAATGTCAGAAATGTCGGTGCTCTCATCCACAGCCAAGGAATATGCAATGAAATCTTTTCCCTTTTTCACAAGCTGCTCTTTTAGATTGATGGACAACTGGTCTACTCTCTCGCAATGGTGTTTCTGCTCAGACTCACATTAAAAAGAGTTGCCTTTTTTCTGGGCAAACTTCGTCACAACTTTAATCATGCAGTTTTTTGATGAAATCCCCCGTAAATGGCCGGGCTGATTTAGCGATCTCTTCTGCCAAAATAAAACTGGCCTTGACAGCAGCCTGGCCTTGTGATTTGGCTTTTTTGAACAGAGCCTGTCGAGATTTGAGGCCTCGTTTTAATTCCTCTGCCTTTTGTAGCCTTTGTTCCATGTCCATATTCTTGTTTTTGTCGCGTGTTCGTTTCATAATGCGTCTCAGATTATACTCTTTCAGTACCGCCACACTTTCTCCACACAGAAGACACACAGGTTTTCCAGCTACCTCCGTGAACATATACTCCGACTCCCACCTTGTTTGAAACCCCCGGTTCTCAGTGTCCACCTTCCGTTTTGCCATTTTTGATGGGTATCTGAAAGTTAATTTTACTGTGATGCTGACGACTGCTGTGCCAATAAATATTGAAATGAAGCAGCCTACTGCTCGGTGCGTCACCGTTGCATTGTGGGAAATGTAGTATTGGTGCGTGTAAAAGATCTGCGGGCTGCCGGCTTGCTGCGGTCTGCGGGCCGGTTCTAATAATAAATCAAGATCATCCCAGGGGCCGTAAAAAACCTTCTCGCGGGCCGGATGTGGCCCGCGGGCCTTGACTCTGACATATGTGCTCTACAGGCTTCCTTCTAGGTTAGTATTGTGAAGTAACTACAATACAATTTTGTTGATCCATCCTCAGTTTTCTCATATCACAACCATTCAACTCTGTAAATGTTTTAAAATCTTTAATGGCCTCATGGTGAAATCCCTGAGCAGTTTCTGTCTTCTCTGGCAACTCAGTTAGGAAGGACCCCTGTATCTTTGTAGTGACTGGGTGTATTGATACACCATCCAAAGACTAATTAATAACTTCCCTATGCTCAAGGGGATATTCTTCTTGTTTTTTTTACACATCTACCAATCTTATTTGCGAGGCATTGAAAAACCTCCCTGGTCTTTGTGGTTGAATCTGTGCTTGAAATTCACTACTCGATTGAGGGACCATACACATAATTGTATGTGTGGGGTACGGAGATGGGGCAATCATTCAAAAATCATATTAACCACTATTATTGAACATGGAAGGAGTCCATGCAGCTTATTATGCGAATTGTTTAGCACATTTTTACTCCTGAACTTATTTAGGCTTGCCATAACAAAGGGTTAGAATACTTATTGACTCAAGACATTTCAGCTTTTCATTTTTTATTAATTTGGAAACATTTCTAAAAACATAATTCCACTTTGACATTATGGGGTATTGTGTGTAAGCCAGTGACACACAATCTCAATTTAATCGATTTTAAATTCAGGCTGTAACACACTAAAATGTGGGAAAAGTAAATGGGTATGAATACTTTCTGAAGGCATTGTACTTGACACATCCATACTGAGGAAATAAATTGCGTTTTGAGAGGACAGGTTTTTCTCTATGTGAATAAAAATCACGGACACTGATTCGAAGGGGCACATTCTATAGAACACAATCTGAAATCTGCTTCACTGACTAATTTGTATAACTTTGCCTCAGGCTTTTAATTTTCTCTAAGGTTAATTAATTAACACTGTTCCGGTGTCTGATTACTTTCGGTATCTTGTCATATTTTGGTGTCCTTGTTAAAAACGACACCCATTAAAAGGATGAAACAAAAACCAGACAATTTGCAATCTGAGGTTTGCCAGGTTGACAGTACATTGTTGTACATGATAGCGTAACAGTTTTGAAAATTGCCACATTTATATATTTTAGTGTAAACATAGACACTGCTTTGTAATTTCAAATTACCTGAGGTGTTTTTGAATGGATAAGAGAATTATATGACAAGAAAAGGTTGAGAATAAATCCCACTAATTAGTATAAGTGAAAGAGAACATAGCATTCCTACTGTGTACCATGTTGCCACTAATGTTGTTGCATTCCGCAGCACATTCCAGCATCAAATCCCATATGTATCTGTATCCACTTCACGAAAGAAAGCTTCAGAGTTGCGTCTGGCCATAGACTCACAACAACATTATACAAAAACTCATAACAAAAAAACAGCCCAGACTCATTAGCATCTCCAATGATTTTTCAACAGCTATTCCATGCTATGCAGACCAGTAAATTATGCATTAAACCTAATTTATACAAAAAAATGACTATAGTCTACATTGCTTGTCATTACTCACAGATAATCCAATCAACTCCCATCAAGAAACACTTCTATAAGTCATTTTTAATACCTTCAAACTAGACAAAAAATGTGAGTGAAAAAAACCCTAGTCTGAGTCAGACCTCAGTAAAGCTGAGAGAATGTGTGTGTGTGGGGGGGTTGATGAAGGCATCACAACCGAAACGTTGATGTAATGTAACAGTGAAATAAATCACACCGCAATAAAGAATCAGAGTACGACTTTCATGTTTTCATGTGGAGTTTGATACTCACTGGCTTGCATAAGTTGCCCCTGGCGACCAAACACCTGGGAGAAGGTGGTGCTGCTGAGGGTGAGTATGTCCTCCATGGCTCAGGTCTTCAGGGGGATGGTCCTCCTGCTGTACCCAGGGAGGGTGTGCCGTAGGTGAGCCTGAGATGCAGATTGAAAGTGGGTCACGACAGAGCTCCTTTCCTTCACTGCTTTCACACTGGGGTCTGAGAGACACAAGCTCCCGTCTGGTTTACAGCTGCTTCGGACTGGTCTGAAATCAGTGCTGTTTCGCTGTGCACCTGCTGCTGTGTGAAGTACCGCTTTTCTTCATCTGTTCTGAGATCTCTGCCGTCCTGTTCTCCTTCCTCGTTTGTACCTCTATGAGCCGCTGCTTCAGAGTGAGTGCACAGCTAAGAAGGCATGAAGAGAGAGAGACTAGAGAACCCTGCTGCAGTCAGCAGACAAACACTCCTCTCTATGGTCTCTGCTGAGAGAAACTCAGAGAACATGTATAAGGAGAGAGAATATGAGTGTGCGTGTGTGATCACCTCTAATGTTTATGCTGCTGCTGTTGTTATTTATCTCTGTCTCATCTTCATTTATTACTCTTCTTCTGACAGTCTCTTGAGCTGAGCAGAAATACTGACCGGCATCCTATATACATAGCGATGGCTACTCCTGTCTCAATCCACATAGCCAATATCTCTCTTTCATTCTCTCTCAACATTTAGAGGCACTCAATATTAGCTACAAGTACTTAGTGCAAATATATATGAGAAAACAATTGGCATTTTAGAAATACCTATATTTACAGAGCCTTCAGAAAGTATTCATACCCCTTGACATTTTCCAAATTTTGTTGTTTACCAAATGGGAATAAAATGGATTTAATTTTAATTTTATGTCAACGATCTACTCAAAATATTCTGTAATGTCAAAGTGGAAGAAAAATTTGAACATTTTTTAAAGTATGTATGGAAAATAAAACACAATAATATCTTGATTATATCCTGAGTCAAACAATGTTAGAATCACCTTTGGCAGCGATTACATCTATGAGTCTTTCTGGGCTTTGCACAAAGTCTTAAAGAGCTTTGCACATCTGGATTGGACAATTTTATCCCATTATAATTTTTTTAAATTCTTCAAGCTCTGTCAAATTGGTTGTTGATCATTGCTAGACAGCCATTTTCAAGTCTTGCCATAGATTTTCAAGACAATTTTGTAACACAACAAAATACAGAATAAGTATATGGTTGTGAATACTTTCTGAAGGCACTGTATGTCTGTTACATAGGCAGGAGACACATTTTATTTTCATCACACAGAAAGTCAACAAAGTCTGTGTTTTTCTTTACATCCGTTGCGAATGACAACAGTTCCTCTCTCAATTCTAAAAATCTTTGAAACACTCTTTCCCTTGATAACCACCAAGCCTCGGTGTGAAATAGCAAATGATCATGCTTTGATCCCATATCTCCACACAGTTTTGCAAACAGGTAGTTTGCCTTCTGCAGTAGGCCTATATTTCCGAGTTCTGTGCTCAGCTGTTTTGCCACCAGTTGCTCTCCATGTATCATACAATGTGTCCATGTGGCAGAGGGAGGAAGACACATTCATAACTACGTAGTGGGGAGGAGGCCTGCCCGCCGTCCCGCCATAGATGGAGCCCCATCTGTGTAACAGCCATTAGATTCCATGGAATATGTTTTTCGTCAATATAGCCACGCAGCACACTGAACGGGATGTTCAGGAATCATGTGCGGTTTCATCCTCGGGAATCGTGAGACAGAACAATATGTCCTCGTAAATAGCATCCCCCGACATGTATAGCAAACAAAAGTCAATGCATGGGCATCTTGGCCCTCACAGCTAACATCCATTTGGAGAGCATAAGCTGGGGAATTTTTGAGTAGTTCGGTCAGAGTTTTTTCTTGATTGCTAGCAATGGCATCAATTCTTATTTTCGAGTGTGTTATCTGACAAAGATATTGATTAAGTTTATATGTCTTTGCCTCCCCACACTTTTTTTCACCATATAAATTGCGGCCAGTAATATTAAGGCACATTTATTCTACAGTCTTCTAATGTGTGTGTGTTTTGAAGTTTAGGAGTCAGGATTTGGGGCAGCCACCTCTCAATAGAAATAGGTGTATAAACAATAACTTTGTACTATATTAATTTAACAATATGTTTGTTATTGCCTTAGATTGAATTAGAACATATGACGATGCAAATACATTTCCTAAGTTTGGAGACTTAACTATTTTTTGTAATCGTTTTCTGGGAGATGGTACTGTAATTTGCACCACTTCCGTAGAAAAATAACTCTAGGTCATAACCTCGAAAAATGTATTTCCAGTCACTGTGACCTTGACCTTCTGCCAAGGACATATTCTTTAGACATTTGGAGTCTGTCCAATGGCCTTGCTTCTTTGTGCCAAATATGATCAAAGTACCTTATGTAAATTCTGAGATAAATAACCACTTATTCAAATGAGAAATGTGTTTCAGGTGATTCACTATTCAATAATGATTCAATATTTCAGTGGGTCTGAGGCCATATAGTCTAATGTTACATATTTTAACCAATCATTGTAAAAGAAAATGCAATTCGGGCTGCTGTAATATTCACAAAAGGTCAAGGCCATAGTGAATGAACATATTTAGGAAGATGCTGAAATAATCAGCATTTTCTACTTTATAATAAGCCTTTGTGCCAAATTTGATTGAAATGGGTTCCGTGTGTATTGAGGGAATATAGGGTTGAGGGACCATAGATTGAGGGAAGATAGGGCTGAGAAAAGTAACTGGAAAATGTACATACACCACCACCTACTGCACTGGACAGGGCCTGAAACAAATGTTTTGGTCCACCAGCCACTGTGGCAGGTATACTGAACAAAAATATCAACACAACATGTTTCATGAGCTGAAAAAAAAGAAGCTTATTTAGCTCAAATTCTGTGCATAAATTAGTTTACATCTCTGTTATTGAGCATTTCTGCTTTGCCAAGATAATCAATCTACCTGACAGTTGTGACATAACAAGAAATTGATTAAACGACATGATCATTACACAGGTGCACCTTGTGTTAAGGGACAATACAAAGCCACTCAAAACATTGCAGTTTTGTCACACAACACAATGTGATGTCTCAAATGTGTAAGGAGCTGCAATTGGCATGCTGACTGCAGGAATGTCCACCAGAGCTGTTGTCAGAGAATTTAACGTTAATTTCTCAACCATAAGCCACCTCCAATGTTGTTTTAGAGAATTTGGCAGTACGTCCAACCGGCCTCACAACTGCAGACCATGTGTTTGGCGTCATGTGGACGAGCGGTTTGCGTGATCATAGTGCCCCATGGTGGTGGTGGGGTTATGGTATGGGCAGGCATAAGCTACGGACAACGAACACAATTGCATGTTCTTGATGGCAATTTGAATGGACAGAGTTTGGGATGCTCTGGATCAACATGTACGACAGCGTGTTCTAGTTCCCGCCAATATCCAGCAACTTCACACAGCCATTGAAGAGGAGTGGGACAACATTCCACAGGCCACAATCAACATCCTGATCAACTCTATGTGAAGGAGATTTGTTGCGCTGCAAGAAGCAAATGGTGGTCACACCAGATACTGACTGGTTTTCTGATCCACACCCTTACCTTTTTTTAAGGTATCTGTGACCAACAGATGCATACTGTATCTGTATTCCCAGTCATGTGAAATCCATAGATTAGGCCGTAATGAATATATTTTCATTGAATAGTTTCCTTATATGAACTGTAACTAAGTAAAATCTTTGAAATTGTTGCATGTTACGTTTATATTTTTTTTCAGTGCATCATTGAAGCCTAGTTTGTCAACCCATTGTAATGTTGAGAACTACCAAAAGGTGAAGACAAACGCTTATGCAGGGAAGACGGGTCCACAGCTAACGTGCACAAGGGCTGATTATTCCACTTAACTAGGTTGGGTTGACTTTATGCCTTTGTTTTTCCCCCAATTATTATAACCCAGTGTTGGTGTTCATAATCAGAGCTGAGTGTGACTGTGTCATTTTTATAAAAACACTTAAAATCATGCCTCTCATTTTCATATTCCCATGCTCTATGGCAGGTAGATTTTTAGAATTGATTGTTACAATATCTGTGTTTATGCATGTACAGTTGAAGTCGGAAGTTAACATACACTTAGGTTGGAGTCATTAAAACTCATTTTTCAACCACTCCACAAATTTCTTGTTAACAAACTATAGTTTTGGCAAGTCGGTTAGGACATATACTTTGTGCATGACATAAGTAATTTTTCCAACAATTGTTTACAGACAGATTATTTCACTTATAATTCACTGTATTATAATTCCAGTGTTTCAGAAGTTTACATACACTAAAGAAAAAAACTGTAGACCTCCACAAATCTGATTCATCCTTGGGAGCAATTTCCAAACGCTTGAAGGTACCACTTTCATCTGTACAAACAATAGTACCCAAGTATAAACACCATGGGACCACGCAGCCGTCATACCGCTCAGGAAGGAGACGCGTTCTGTCTCCTAGAGATGAACGTACATTGGTGCGAAAAGTGCAAATCAATCCCAGAACAACAGATGCTGTGAAGATGCTGGAGGAAACAGGTACAAAAGTATTTATACCCACAGTAAAATGAGTCCTATATTGACATAAACTGAAAGGCCGCTCTGCAAGGAAGAAGCCATTGCCCCAAAACCGCCATAAAAAAAGCAAGACTACGGTTTACAACTGCAAATGGTGACAAAGATCGTACTTTTTGGAGAAATGTCCTCTGGTCTGATGAAACAAAAATAGAACTGTTTGGCCATAATGACCATAGTTTTGTTTGGAGGAAAAAGGGGGAGGCTTGCAAGTCGAAAAATACCATCCCAACAGTAAAGCATGGGTTGACAGCATCATGTTGTGGGGGTGCTTTGCTGTAGGAGGGACTGGTGCACTTCACAAAATAGATGGCATCGTAAGGAAGGGAAATGATGTGGATATATTGAAGCAACATCTCAAAACATCAGTCAGGAAGTTAAAGCTTGGTCGCAAATGGGTCTTCAAATGGACAATGACACCAAGCATACTTCCAAAGTTGTGGCAAAATGGCTTAAAAACAACAAAGTCAAGGTATTGGAGTGGCCATCACAAAGCCCTGACCTCAATCCAATAGAAAATGTGTGGGCAGAACTTAAAAAGCATGTGTGAGCAAGGAGGCCTACAAACCTGACTCAGTTACACCAGCTCTGTCAGGAGGAATGGGCCAAAATTCACCCAACTTATTGTGGGAAGCTTGTGGAAGGCTACCCAAAACGTTTGACCCAAGTTAAACAATTTACTGGCAATACTACCAAATACTAATTGAGTGTATGTAAACTTCTGACCCACTGGGAATGTGATGAAAGAAATAAAAGTTGAAATAAATAATTCTCTCTACTATTATTCTGACATTTCACATTCTTAAAATATAGTGGTGATCCTAACTGACCTAAAACAGGGAATTTTTACTAGGATTAAATGTCAGGAATTGTAAAAAACGGAGTTTAAATATATTTGGCTAAGGTGTATGTAAACTTCTGACTTCAACTGTATATTGATTGATTGATTGAAAAATGACACAGTCACACTCAACTCTGATGATGGACACCAACACTGGGTTTCTTTTACACTCTACTTAAAAACTGATCTGGGACCTTTGTTATTACACTGCTGCTACTTGCTGTTTATTATCTATGTATAGTCACTTTACCCCTACCTACGTGTACAAAATAACTTGACTAACCAATTACCCCCGCACATTGACTCAGTACCGGTACCCCCTGTATATAGCCTTGTTATTTTTATTTTTATTGTGTTACTTTTTATTTAAATTTTACTATTTTTACTTTAGTTTATTTACTACATTTTTTGTTAACTCTTTGAACTGCATTGTTGGTTAAGGGCTTGTAAGTAAGCATTTCACGGTAAGGTCACCTGCTGTATTCGGAGCATGTGACAAATAAAATTTGATTTTAATTTGATTGATTGATCTTATGCTACACACAAATTAATTGTAAAAAAAAGTATAATCTAATCCATTCTGTTAGCAGTTGGATTTATTGCACCCGTTACTGAGATGGTTGTTCCTGTTTTGATGGTTTGGGAACTCAATCGGAGTCTCAATTTACTGTTGAGAGTTAGAATAGTAGAATACACAAGGTACAATTGGTTGTGCATCAGCAGTTTTCTTTTGTAATTTCAGTCACTGACAGTCACCCAAAAAATGTTTTGTCTTTTTTTTTAACCTTTATTTAACTAGGCAAGTCACTTAAGAACATACTCTTATTTACAATGACAGCCTACCCCGGCCAAACCCTAAACCAGATGATGCTAGGCCAATTGTGCGCCGCCCTATGGGACTCCCAATCACAGCCAGTTGTGATACAGCCTGGAATCGAACCAGGGTCTGTAGTGATCCCTCTAGCACTGCTTTAGACCGCTGCGCCACTCGGGAGCCCAATTAGCCATGTCAACAATTTTTTATTGGTAAATTAGTCTAGCCAGCTGTCTAAACTTGTAGTAATCATGGGCGAATACCGACCAGGCATGTAGAGCATTGCATACTATGTCACATATGTGCAGATATGTGCACCACGTCATTGTGCTCTCTGCTGTGTGTGCATCTTGCTAGCTGTCACCCCAATGGGGAGGGTCTGTAGCTCATTGGCTAGAACTCGAATTGCTAGGGGGCTGGCCCACATGGGGGAACATTTTGGGGAAATTGAGCAACACAGCTTCCAGAAAAACAGTCACTTTCCATCTAGGGATTTCGTGGCTAATTGAGGTAAAACAGTAATTCAGCTAATAGATTATGCATGTATGAACTTCACATTGACACATCCAGCCCAAAGCGGAGGTTTAAAAAATAATTAGTAGTCGCCACATTTCCAGAGCAGGTCTTTGACTTTAAAACGTACATTTTTCTTCAGATTTTTTTGTGGCTCCCATCCCCATCAAAGTTGCCCATCCCTGGTTTAGGTAGTCTCATTTATCAATCTTCCCTACCTTGAAAGTAATTCTGAATGTGGGTGGCAGGTGATTAAAAGTTCCAATTGTTGGATATCCTCACTCTATATGCAGGTTTATCTATATTATACCTTAACGCAGAGCTTTCCATGATTCTAGATTGTCTTTAGCCAAAAGTGTTTAATTTTGAGTAGACTTTGTTGCCAGGTACAGGTGTAGGGCCTAGCCCACCTTTATTTAAACCGCAACGTCTTTAAATATGTTTCATAACAGCCACATTTAGGGCCACTGGTTTACAGTCTTTCAAATACAGTTAGAAATTGACCCCAACACTAGTGGGCTGCCTTTGTTGTACAGTACACAGTATTATGTCACTAGATGGCGCTCTAGACTAATAATTAATATTTCTGTATAAGACATTTTTACAGACACTTTCCCAAGACCTGTTTAGTCATTATTAGTTCATCACCCATTTCACCAAAATAATGAAGATAGTAAGATATGACATCTGGTGGAACCCGCCCATGATTGTCTTCTATGAATCACAAAAGAAAAACAGTCAAATCTAAATCAACAACAAAAAAATCAATATAACCGAATTGTTACAACAAAAAATATTGGGGTTTCTCACACAAGAAACAAAAATGATTTAGTTCATATGTCTTTAACACTTAATCTTTAACTCATTGGTTCAAATAGTGTGGTTTTGGTGCAATGTAATACATTATTGCTGTTATTATACATTGACATATTAGCTCACTATTTGACATGCACCAAAATGATCATTCCACAATTTGTATGACTTATGTTTGAGTTAAAACTATGAATCAGTTATTATAAACTACATGTTGACTAAAACTGTTTATTGACTAGTCTAGGATAAAACCATAACAATCCCCTTAGGGTACCCCTAGGGATAAAGTAACATCTAACATTGATTGCAGCCATGAGCTTTATGGCTTTATGAAGCACAATTAAAGGGGCATGACCTTTCATTTCATGTCTTACAATCAAATTCACTTCAAAAGGCACACACACTTTTAAAAAGTGTCTTGTGTATCTTACAACATTTACAACAAAAGTCTAATCTGGGCATCTCAGTGATTCACAGTTGTTAGTCTATTTTGCAGAACTTGAATGTAAGAAATATCATCATTCCATTCAGCAGTGTCTTGCTCTGCTCACATTGAAGGATGAATGTGTTCCTCCTCGGAAGTCTGATTGGTCAGTGGAGCTGGCCAGGCTGTTTTGTCCATGATGGATGTGATTCAGCTGGAAGAGGTAGTGCTATTGAACGGAGGCAAGAAAGATGTGTTTGTCTGTCTTGTGATTGTTTTGGTACAACTGACCTGGTTTGGTTCTTACATTGGTCTATTCATTCTGCAGTTCCACTTGTGTGCCTGTCCAGTCTAGAACTTAATCATCCATTTTCAGAATTCTACAAGAAACAAATCTCATGTTATAAGACACCCAGAAATGCCCTAAAAGTAACATTTAGACATATCCTAAAGTACTTCAAAATGGGGGGATCGGGAGTGCTAGGGGTGTCATATTGGTTGTGAACAATCAATAGTGTTGTCCTTATAAAGTCTGAATAAGGCGATTGTCTGAAAAACAATACATATTCAAATTCATTGACCACGGCCTGCAACAGCTCTCCACTCCCTCCCTTTCTCGGAAATAGCTCATTGTGAAGGCATCATTTCGCCCGTGATGATCACATGTGTTTTTAATCTGTGATGCACAGCAGCCAGTCACACACAAACCTATACGACCAGTCGATTGATAGACCATTTGTACTCTGTAAAATAAAGCTCATAACAGAGCATATTAGATATGTTTGTTTTTAAGCGTCGACAATAGCCTCCAAAAAAATAGTATCGTTGAAACGGTTAGAAAAAGCCTACAAAGGAACGACTCTGACGTCCTCTACCAGCAAAACTATGCGAGATCTTGTTTCTTGAAATCATATACACTATTGCTTTTGCGAGGATAAGTAAGCTTCGGACCGTTACAGCAAAGATTACCTGTAACTAACCCAATATATTTAATCAGGGTCGTTTCCAATGAGAGCAAACGAAGGCAAGCAAGCATTGTGGGGAGAACAAGCAAGGAGGTGGACAGAGTTAAGCACGAGCTAGCGAGATCCTATTGGCGTAATTTAGCATGTAATTGCATATATTCGTTAGGGAACGCCTTCTCCGTGATTCGCCCTTGAAATCCTTCTATACAACGAAATTTCTTGAAACTTTGGCAAAGGGTCGAGTCTACAAAACGTAGTGCAATCTGTTCGTAACAGAATATAGTTTGGGGAACCAAAAATCCTATTGAGATCGAATGTTTAATCGATGAGAGAATTCGTTTCCCGCCACTGGACTTCCTTTCATCACCATATTTGGTGGTGAGTGGAAGCTCTAAACGGATGCTTCAGATGTATACATCCTGTGAGACATCTGGCTTCTTTCTATTTTTGTTTATAAACTGTCGACCAGAATTAAAGTATCGCATAATTGGTCAAATGCTAGTCTGTCCAGCAGAGATTTGCTGTCGATCAACGTTTCGATTAGGCTACAGCTAGCTAAGGAAACCAGTTTGACCATCCAATTGTTGAAGCTATGTTATAATTCCTTACATTTCAGCATCACAACATGGAGACAGAGGCGTTAGTATTCACCAAACCTCCCAGCACCCGGTCTGAACCGGTTCGGGTGATGCGCAAACTCGTGATACTGAGTCCCCCCCTCTGTGCTGTAGCTTGTATGACACGCACTAAATCACAGCATTAGCGCGCCCACGTTGGCCACACCCCTGTGTTAATTCACGCATTGTCATTGGCTCACATGCCTTGCGAGCCTCCACAGCGTCAGCATCCTGATTGGACAATAAAACAGATTGCACTCGTTCTCGTCTGGTTCCTCGGATTTCACTTTAGAACCAATGAAATTGTATAAAATACGCAAACTCCGCCCATAGAGCTAAACGAATGCACATACTTCAGTGACCGTTGGTTTATAAACTGCGATTGGTCGATATTATGGCATAAACTCGATTATCATTGGCCATATATTGTCCGGGAACGAGGGAAATTGAGTTGTAAACGAGGCGCGTGCTTGAAGGAAAACGCAGGACTGAAAACAAGCGTGCACCTTTTCAGCACTGATCCTCGTGGATAGCGGTACAGGGCCATTCCACCAATTAATCAGACCAGACAAGCGTGGGGATACGAGCAGCATCGGTTTCTTCGATAATCATAGAGCTACCACAATTGTGTTATTCAGCCAAGCGGCTGCTGTGTTCACTGGATAGTAGCTGTTGAGTTCCATGAGCGGTGGATTCGAAGCAAAACGGCACAAGCTTTGTTTGCCCTAAGGGCTGCAAGTGCAAGGAGCCATAGCTAGTACTGCTACCAGTATTGTTTTTAGAAGGGGATAAACTGTGGTGCTCATTGTGATTCAGCGGGTTCTTGGATCGAAAGGGACCAGGAATAACGGCCTGCAAATGAAGGGAAGCAAGTGGAAATCGAGTAATTAATCGACCATTAAAAGAACAGCCGTAATCGTGGTGTTTGATTTTTTTAGCCACATTGCTTGTTCGTGTAGCTGCACTCTATTGTGTGAGCATCTTTGTATTATTCGCACCAATCTCTGACTAGGATCCCGCGCTATCGTTCGCCCGCCCGCCGCCCTCTCGGCCACAGCTGTGTGTATTCGGTACTATTTTCAATCGGCACGACACAGTTTGATATAAATATGTATTCTCGGGTTTGGTTTGTGACCGACCGGCGTATCCACCAGGAGTATCCGCAAGTCCAGATCCTTCGGGCTCTGAAACAGCGATGCGCCGAGGAGGATGTTGAATTCCGCTCTCTTCTCATGGACCAAATCGTGCTCACCATCAGCGAGGGACAATTAGGCAAGTATCACTAGATTTGAAGTGAACTACCACCGTAATATTAGTCATGTCATTTTTCAACTGTTTTGAATTTGGGTTTAATCGTGTATTCTTGTTTTCTATGGTGGGGTGTATTTCAGTGTAGTAGTATACTAGCGAGCCTAGCAGTAGCAGGTATTGTTCCGCACCGAAACACACACACAACTTGCTAGCGCGAGCTGCTGGCTAGCTAGCTAACTCTGTGACGTGACCGCCTAAACCTAGGTAAAATTAGTTTACATTGGATTTGTGGTTTTCTTTCGTCAATAGTTATTGAACCAAGCATGCAATGACTATTATAATTGTATATTATGAACCAGGGAAGGATGGAAAACAATATTACATTTTTTGAATAATAATAAAAAAGTACGTTTCAGATTTAAATCTTCAATAGCTCTTAAACAAAGTGTACCATGACTATGAAAATGATATATTCTGTATCAGGGGAGGATGGAGAACAAACCACACATTTTATTTTGGGGGAATAGCCTGATTCAGAATATATGGTTGTCATAGTGATGGTACACTTAGTTTAAGAGCTATTGAAAGATTGCAATGTTTAATAAAATGTGTGGATTGTTGTTTAAGAGCTACTTAAGATTTAAATCTGAAACCTTACCCATGTTTTATACTAAATAAAAGGTTTTGATGGTTCTCCATCCTCCCATGATTCAGAATATACTACCTTTTTCATATTCATGACATGCTTGATTCAATAGCTATTGGACGAGTGAACCGAATATTCACTATCAAAACCGAATATCCAATATAAAACTACCTTTACTTAGGTATAGCACCAACCCAGTTTCCAGACGCCCTGGAATAGTCAGACAGAGATACTCCATGATGCCAAGCCAAACAGTTGCTAAATCGAATAGCTACTTTATTATATGCGTAGGTGGAAAATATTGTCTACATTATGGAAACGTATAAAACTAGCTAGCTAGCGTTATGCTGGATAGCTTTTGTGAACAAGTCACATTTTATTGGTCACATACACATAGCGTTATTTAGCAGATGTTATTGCGCTACACCCGCATCGTAATACAAAGAGAGTGGCAAGCTAGTAGCTAACGTTAGTAGGTTATGGGGTATTTTTCATGGGCCAGCACAGCTATGCTACCTAACATTAATTCAATAGAAGTATCTAATAACGTTAAGCAGTAGAAGAAGATGTAGTACAATTTTCATTGATTTGACTTGTAATTAGCTAAGTGACGTGTGTAGTGGGTTTAGCTAGCTAGCTATATTGATTCACTTTTAACTGTCTTCTCTTTTTTTTTTAAATTTGAGTCGACACGAGTACAACAATTGCAAATACATAGGAGATATTGGTATTCTCACGAGGCGCTTGCATGCAGGGATAACAGACACAGGCATCAGAGCACAGACTCTAGCACTGATGGCTGGTGGTACAAGTCCAACAATAGCTACTATAAGTTTATCGCTAAACTGTTTGTCACATATTAATATCCTTGGTTGCTTGATTTGAAGAACGTGAGTACCCTTGTTGTGTGGAATTTGGTAGTCAGGCGTGAGCTTGGGTAAGGGAGGTGCATTTAGCTCAATGAGGTGGCAGGCTGTCTTATAGCACATCTTACATGATGGCATTGACTGAAGGGAGGGGGCAAGCTGACTCAGACCAGGAGGTGGGGATGGAGCTGTCTCTTTGACATGTGGCAGTGAGATTGGGAACGGCTTCCGAATCCAGAAGCCGCTTCCTCACGTGGGATGGAGCATGTACGATCTAGAAACTAGTGTACATTCTCCTCATCCTTCACGTAGGCTACATGTTGAATCTGTTACTCTACAGCAGTTGAAAAAAAAAACGTGGCTTACCAAATGACTTGCCTTACAAAATGGTGGTAAAGTCAAAGCCAGTAAGACACCCACTTTAACAATGGCCTACTTGGTAGATAGCCTAGTCTTCAATGCTGAATAATCTGTGACACACCCAGGAGGAAGAGAGGGTAGGACTATTGGCCAACGCCATAACTGGAGCACAGCTGTGTTTTGTGTGGCCTGCCTTCTTTTTTCTCACAGGGAGTCATACATGCTCGTGACATGACAGGCCTTACAATGCATTGTAACCACATCATAATGCATTAGGCCTATACCTGCAGTGCTATCTAATAAACAGTATGAAATGACAGCAGGCGTGAAATGGTTCAGTATGTATCAGCCCTGTATTGTGTAAATAACTTTAGTAGCAACAGACCACGGGCAAAGTCCATTGTCATAGCCTGTTCCATGCAAAAGTGTTTAATGGATGCTCCACGTCCTCTGAACAGGCTATGTGCTCACTAGCTTGTCTGGAATACCAAAGATGGACCTTCACGTAAAGAGGCCAAACCCAGTGATCAGCCAAAGGAATCTCACATCCCATGATTCAGAGATATAGAGTTGTGCGAGGTTGCACAGGTTACGAATCGACGCCGGATTCTTTGGCCTTCCACGTAGAGGCGACACACACACTTTTCACCACTAGATGAGAAATATAACACGTCCATAATATTATCGAAGGCAACAGGACACAGGATCTCTCGAGCCATGGCCAATTGAACACATTGTGATTTTCCACCACCACCAGAAATATGATGTAAGACGCATCAGTAATAGACCAAGAGCACAGTTCCCTATCTTTCCATAATCATAATCTTGGCACCGGAACACTGAGGAAAGACTCCCCATTGACGAACCATGCTGATCCATCAGTTTCAAGTTTTATTGTCTCATGCACAGGATACAGCAGGTGTAAATCAGTACAGTGAAATGCTTACTTGCGAGCTCTTTCCAACAATGCAGAATAAAAGTAATAATATAGTTAAGAAAAAAAGAAATGCAAGAGAAGTAAAAATAAACACAAGAATGTAAGTTATATACAGGTCAGTGCCAGTACTATTATTACAATGTGCAGGGATACTGGAGTGATTCAGGTAGGTATATACAGTGGGATCTATAATTACTGGCACCCTTGATAAATACTGAGCTATGTTGTTTGTTTCAAAAAATAAGGGGAAATTGTATTTTGTACTAATAGAATTGGTTAGAGAAAGATATTTTGTTTAACAAGTAATAAAAAAAATCTCAAACATGGGGGGGCAAAATTACCCCTGTTTTCATAATGACACTGAGCCTTTTTCAAAAATATTTTCTGCTATTGGAGAACACATTGGGAAGGATCTTAGACCATTCCTCCATACAGAATCCTTCCAGATCCTTGATATCCTTCACCTGCCCTCTTCAATTCTTCACAGGTTTTCAATGGGGTTCATGTCTTGAGACTGAAAAGGCCATTGCAAAATTTTGATTTTGTGGTCAATTAACCATTTCATTGTTGATTTTGATTAGTGATTAGGGTTATTGTCTTGCTGGAAGATACATTTGCGGCCAAGTGTCAGACTCCTGGCAGAGGCTACCAGGTTTTTGGCTAAATGTCCTGGCTCAGATGCCACTGACCTTAACAAGGGCCCCAGGACCAGTGGAAGCAAAATAGGCCATAACATCAACGATGTTGACTATAGCACCGGTTCCGATCCAAGTGCCAATGCCCCCAGGCGGAGCTATGGTCAGATGACATGAAAATAGAGCACTTTGGCCATGCACACCAGTGGTGGGTTTGAAGCATATGCAGAAAAGTGATGTAGAGGCACCTTGAGAAAGTTCCTCTAGTCTATGTCATCTCAAGGGAAGCGTTCGGTAAGATATACACTCCCTTCTAGATCTGCTGGGTGGTACCACCACAAGGCTTACTATTAAAACAGGTGACAGCTCGCTTTACTTGGCAATGGTCTTGGTAAGTGGAGTGTGCCAATAATATATACTAAACGCAACATGTAAAGTGTTGGTCCCATGTTTCATGAGCTCAAATAAAATATCCCCGAAATTTTCAGTGCACAGAAAGGTTATTTCTCTCAAATGTTCTGCACAAATTTGTTTACATCCCTGTTAGTGAGCATTTCTCCTTTGCCAGAGTAATCCATCCACCTGACAGGTGTGGCATATCAAGAAGCTGATTAAACAACATGATCATTACACAGGTGCACCTCTGTGACATTGTGTTGTCGCACAACACAATGCCACAGATGTCTCAAGTTTTGAGGGAGTGTGCATTTCAAATCAAAATCAAATTTTATTTGTCACATGCGCCGAATACAACAGGTGTAGACTTTACAGTGAAACGCTTACTTACAAGCCCTAACCAACAATGCAGTTTTATAAAAAATAAAAAAACATGTTATGATAAGAAATAAAAGTAACAAATAATTAAATAGTAGCAGTAAAATAACAATAGCGAATCTATATACAGGGGGTACAGGTACAGAGTCAATGTGTGGGGGCACCGGTTAGTCGAGATAATTGAGGTAATATGAGTTATTAAAGTGACTATGCATAGATAATAACACAGAGTAGCAGCAGTGTAAAAGGGGGAGTCTGAGGACCCATGCCAAATCTTTTCAGTCTCCTGGGGGGGAATAGGTTTTGTCGTGCCCTCTCCACGACTGTCTTGGTGTGCATGGACCATGTTAGTTTGGTGATGCGGACACCAAGGAACTTGAAGCTCTCAACCTGCTTCACTACAGCCCGGTCGATGAGAATGGGAGCGTGCTCGATCCTCCTTTTCCTGTAGTCCACAATCATCTCCTTTGTCTTGATCTCGTTGAGGGAGAGGTTGTTGTCCTTGCACCACACGGCCAGGTCTCTGACCTCCTCCCTATAGGCTGTCTTGTCGGTGATCAGGCCTACAACAGTTGTGTCATCGTCAAACTTAATGATGGTGTTGGAGTCGTGCCTGGCCATGCAGTCATGAGTGAATAAGGAGTACAGGAGGGAACTGAGTACACACACATGAGGGGCCCCCGTGTTGAGGATCAGCGTGGCGGAAGTGTTGTTACCTACCTTTAGCACCTGGGGGCGGCCCGTCAGGAAGTCCGGGATCCACTTGCAGAGGGAGGTGTTTAGTCCCAGGGTCCTTAGCTTAGTGATGAGCTTTGAGGGCACTATGGTGTTGAACGCTGAGCTGTAGTCAATGGAGTGGGTCTAGGGTTTCTGAGATAATGGTGTTGATGTGAGCCATGACCAGCCTTTCAAAGCACTTCATGGCTACAGACGTGAGTGCTACGGGTCAGTAGTCATTTAGGCAGGTTACCTTAGTGTTCTTGGGCACAGGGACTATGGTGGTCTGCTTGAAACATGTTGGTATTAGACTCAGACAGGGAGAGGTTGACAATTTGGCGTGCTGACTGCAGGAATGTCCACCAGAGCTGTTGCCAGATAATTTAATGTTTATTTCTCTACCAAAAGCCACCTCCAACGTCGTTTTAGAGAATTTGGCAGTACGTCCTGTCTGAGACCAGCCACCCGGACAGTACTTTTGTAGGGAAAAACTAATTCCCATGCCCTCTCAGGCCCCCATGGCTGCACTCCTGCATAGTCATGTGAAATCCATAGATAAGGGCCTAATTTATTTATTTTAATTGACTGATTTCCTTATATGAACTGTAACTCAGTAAAATCGGTGACATTTTTGCATGTTGTGTTTATATTTTTGTTCAGTATACTTTGCATGATGCTTCCTTAACTAGACTACTGACTTTCCGCATATGACCTACCGGTTCATACACATCTATGTGTTTTTACAGAATGTAGGCTATGCGGCTTACGGGTTCATATTAATCATCAAAATAAATAGATGACAATGGTGGTCGTGTCAAATTGTTGTATTTTTCCCCAACTGCTATGATTGGTGGTGCAGTCCGTTAAGACAGTTCAATGGTGGTGAGTTCTAATCCCAGATCGGCAGATATACAGTACCAGTCAAAAGTTTGGACACACCTACTCATTCAAGGGTTTTTCTACATTGTAGAATAATAGACATAAAAAATACGAAATAACACATATGGAATCATTTAGTAACCAGAAGTGTTAAACAAATCAAAATATTTTATATTTGAGATTCTTCAAAGTAGCCACCCTTTGCCTTGATGACAGCTCTGCACACTCTTGGCACTCTCAACCAGCTCCACCTGGAATGCTTTTTCAACTGTCTTGAAGGAGTTCCCACGTATGCTGAGCACTTGTTGGCTGCTTTTCCTTTACTCTGCAGTCCAACTCATCCCAAACCATCTCATTTGGGTTGAAGTTGGGTGATTGTGGAGGCCAGGTCATCTGATGCAACACTCCATCACTCTACTTGGTCAAATATCCCTTACACAGCCTGGGGGTGTGTTGGGTCATTGTCCTGTTGAAAAACAAATGATAGTCCCACTAAGCCTAAACCAGATGGGATGGTGTATCGCTGTGGTAGCCATGCTGGTTAAGTGTGCCTTCAATTCTAAATAAATCACCGACAGTGTCACCAGCAAAGCACCATCACACCTCCTCCTCCATGCTTCATGGTGGGAACCACACATGCGGAGATCATCCGTTCACCTACTCTGTGTCTCACAAAGACACAGCGGTTGGAACCAAAAATCTCAAATTTGGACTCATCAGACCAAAGGACAGATTTCCATTGGTCTAATGTTCATTGCTTGTGTTTCTTGGCCCAAGCAAGTCTCTTCTTCTTATTGGTGTCCTTTAGTTGGGATTTCGACCATGAAGGCCTGATTCACGCAGTCTCTTCTGAACAGTTGATGTTGAGATGTGTCTGTTACTTGAACTCCGTGAAGTATTTATTTGGGCTGCAATCTCTGAGGCTGGTATCTCTAATGAACTTATCCTCTACAGCAGAGGTAACTCTGGGTCTTCCATTCCTGTGTCGGTCCTCATGAGAGCTAGTTTCATCACAGCACTTGATGGTTTTTGCAACTGCACTTGAAGAAACTTTCAATGTGCTTTAAATTTTGACCTTCGTGTTTTAAAGTAAGGATGGACTGTCATTTCTCTTTGCTTATTTGAGCTGTTCTTGCCCTAATATGGACTTGGTCTTTTACTAAATAGGGCTATCTTCTGTATACCACCCCTACCTTGTCACAACACAACTGATTGGCTCAAACGCATTAAGAAGGAAAGAAATTCAATAAATTAACTTTTTAAGACGTTACACCTGTTACTTGTGCAAAACTGTCATCAAGGCAAAGGGTGGCTACTTTGAAGAATCTCAAATATAAAATATATTTTGATTTGTTTAACACTTTGTTGGTTACTACATGATTCCCAATGTGTTATTTCATAGTTTGGTGTCTTCACTATTAGTCTACAATGTAGAAAAAATGTCAAAATAAAGAAAAACCCTTAAATAAGTAGGTGTGTCCAAACTTTTGACTGGTACTGTATGTATTTTTTCTTCTTCAAATATTTTATTTACAATTTTCATCCCGTGCCCACACACTTCTAATTTTTAAAGTGAAAGCATACCTGTAAGAGGGATCACCCTGGTAGTACAGTAGATGTAGGTTTCATATTGTACCCAAGACCGATCTGTGAATTAAGATGTCCATTGGAAAAAGAGCCACCGTAGAAAACAGTCTCACAACAACTAATTTGCAAATTGGAGTGGGTCCAAGGTGTCTTAGATGATGGAGTTTATGTGAGCCGTGACCAGCCTTTCAAAAGCACTTCATAATTAAAGATGTGAGTGCTACAGGGCGGTAGTCATTGTGGCAGTTTTCCTTAGTTTTTGAGAACAGGAATGGTGGTAGTCCGGTTGAAACATGTGGGGATTACAGAATGGACAAGGAGCGGTTGAAAATGCCTGTGAAGACGCCTGCCAGCTGGTCTTCACATTTCGCGATGACGCACCCTAGAACTCCGTCTGGCCCCACGGCCTTACGTGTGTTAACCCGTTTAAAAGACTTAGGCCTACTCGCGTCGGCTTCAGAGAGAATGAGATCACTCAGTCCTCCGGAACAGCAGGTGATATATATATATATATATATATATATACACACTGAACAAAAATATAAACACAACATGTAAAGTGTTGGTCCCATGTTTCTTGAGCTGAAGTAAAAGATCAGACATTTTCCATATGCACAAAAAGCTTATTTCTCTTAAATTTTGTGCACACATTTGTTTACCTCCCTTTTGGTGAGCATTTCTCCTTTGCCAAGATTATCCATCCACCTGACGGGTGTGGCATATCAAGAAGCTGGTGCACCTTGTGCTGGGCACAATAAAAGGCCACTCTAAAATGTACAGTTTTGTCACACAACACAATGCCACAGATGTCTCAAGTTTTGAGGGAGCATACAATTGGCATTGTCAAGTGTCAATGTGCAGCGGTTAGGACGGAGTCAGGCGCAGGACACAGAACTGAGTAAAAGATGTACTTTACTCGAAAAGAAACCAGCTCACAGAAGTCTTGAACACTAAACAAAGAACAAACACGCACAAAACCTTGTGGGAACCAGAGGGTTAAATAGGGAATAAATATTAACGTAATGGGAACCAGGTGTGTACAATCAAAACAAAACAAATGGAAAAAGAAACGTAGATCGGTGGCAGTTAGAAAGCCGGTGACGATGACCGCCGAACGCCGCCCGAACAAGGAGAGCCACCAACTTCGGCGGAAGTCGTGACAGGCATGCTAACTGCAGGAATGTCCACCAGAGCTGTTGCCTGAGAATTAAATGTTAATTTTTCTACCATAAACCGCCTCCAACGTCGTTTTAGAGAAATCCATTTACATTGACTGGAAGGTTATATGAACGTTTTCTGAATGTTCACATGGTACTATAAGTGCACCCACTCGCCCCAAATGAATGAACGGATTCATTGAGGTTTTCAATGTGCTCTGTGTAGTTCCCTTGGAAACCGAGACAAGTGATCTGGACACTGTCTTGGCCGGTGTCCTTTAATACTTAATTGTAGCATGGCTCGCTCAACGGCTGCACAATCAAAAGTGTGATTGGGGAGAAAAGGGTGTGTATGAATCATCCCCCGATTTGAATACTGAGAGTGAGGGGAGGGCTGACAGGCTGTGCTATTCCTAAACAAACGCTTTCCACTTCTCAGAGTCATCCCCCGCCACACACACACACTTTTCCCCCACCGCCCCTGCAGTTCTTTATGCATACATCTCCAGCCTTTTCCATTTTTAATTTCTCTGACCATCGTTTGAACCAAAAATGACCTATGTCCTTCCCTTTTTCTGTGCGCTCCTTTTAGCATCAGGAGCCAGTATTTGAGAAGCCTGTCACCTATCCTTTGTTTGTGTGCCTCAGTCACTGCGACCTCTGTCGATCCAGCGTTGACGCTGTCGCTTTGGTGAGTGGAGATCTTAAGATGGCTGAAAAGCAGGTCACGGTGGATTGAAGAGTGCTGCGTCAGTGACAAGCCTCTCTCCTCCCTCCCTCCTTCCCCCGCTCCACCTCGCGTACCATCATCACCCCATCTGCCTCTCCTTATTGTTCTTTCTTCCCGAATTAAAATGGCTGGTAGTAGGCCAAAATGGACTGTTAGTTGCCAGTTCAAATCTCACAGTGAGTAACCTCGTGCACAATAAAACGTTCAAACACGCAAACTATGTCAATATAAATACACATGTTTGTACACAATCTATAGATAGGCTATATACATAGCTATCTCTTGTATACCTTCTCAAACATGTGGTGCAAGATCATTCAGAGAATAGGTGCTGGTGGTACATCTTGTGTCCATGATCGTAGAAATCTCTTTTGTGTATTTAGGTTCAATCTCCCCTATTTGTGCTGATACCTTCCTATATTGGGAGCATGCAATGAACTGTAAGCTGTATTAAGTACACTGCTGGGGATCGGTGCTCCTCCAGGGGCGACGAATCTTGGCCCTGAGGCCAGAGAAGTTGGCAGTGCCACGGGGGAGCATGAGGATGTGGGCAGGTTGTGATGTGAGTGAGCGATGCAGGCAGGACCCAGTCCAAATGAAGCACTTACACCACTAGGCTACAGTACCCTACCTGGACCCACGCCTCTGCTACTCACAGCCAGCTCAGAACTCGTACATCCAGAGCAGCTCCATAATGACGAGCTGCATACACAAACACAGTAGTATCCGATCGCAGCTAGACTAGGCACTACATTTTTGGTGCAGTGGGAACAGATGTATGGGCGTGGCCTGAATGTTCCAAATGGGCACTAGCTACTCCTAGGTTGTCTGGGCTTCTGTTGTGTGATACAGACAAAGCCAAGCCACTGTCGCTACCTGAGTTGCTCAGAAAAATGTTGATGTTTCCGTTGGCGTTCATGAGTAAAAGTGTAGCCTGCATTTCCATATCGGTAGAAGATTGCGAAACCTGTCTATGTGATCAATCAATAATTGCCAAAGCTGTCTATATGAAGCTATGTGACGTGACATTGGGAATATTTTAAGATAGCGGCCTCTCTTTTCTCTCTCCCCCCCTCCTTTCATCCCCAGGTCTGCGGGTGGAGCAGGAGGTGGTGACGTCATACCCTCAGGTGGCGGTGGTGCGGGTGCCCACCCCCTGGGTGCAGTCGGACAGCGACATCACGGTTCTGCGCCACCTGGAGAAGATGGGCTGCAGGCTTGTCAACCGGCCCCAGGCTATCCTCAACTGCGTCAACAAGTTCTGGACCTTCCAGGAGCTGGCCGGCCACGGGGTCCCCCTCCCGGACACCTTCTCTTACGGTGAGCTCCAAAGCTTGGTCCATATTATTTCTGATTCTTGAGCTTAGAAAACCCATAATCCCTTGACTTTTCATGTTGTGTTGATTACATCCTTGATTATAATGATTTGCTGAAATGTATTTCTGTAACTGAAATTGGATAACTAACTACACTGAACAAAAATATATAAACGTAACATGTAAAGTGTTGGGAAAATGTTTCAAGAGCTGAAATAGGAGATCCCAGAAATGTTCCATAAGCACAAAAAGCTTATTTCTCAAAAATGTTTCTCCTTTGCCAAGATAATCCATCCACCTGACAGGTGTAGCATATCAAGAAGCTGATTAAACAGCATGATCATTACACAGGCGCACTTTGTGCGCTGGACAAAAAAAGGTCACTCTAAAATGTAGTTTTGTCACACAACACAATGCCACAGATGTTTCAAGTTTTGAGGGAGCGTGCAATTCGCATGCTGGCTGCATGAATGTCCATCAGAGCTGTTGCCAGATAATTTAATGTTCATTTCTCTACCATAAGCCGCCTTGAACATCGTTTACAGTCTTATTCTAAAATGGATTTAATAGTTTTTTCCCCTCATAAATCTACAGTCGTGGCCAAAAGTTTTGAGAATGACACAAATATTAATTTTCACAAAGTCTGCTGCCTCAGTTTGTTTGATGGCAATTTGCATATACTCCAGAATGTTATGAAGAGTGATCAGATGAATTGCAAAGTCCCTCTTTACCATGCAAATGAACTGAATCCCCAAAAAACATTTCCACTGCATTTCAGCCCTGCCACAAAAGGACCAGCTGACATGTCAGTGATTCTCTCGTTAACACAGGTGTGAGTGTTGACGAGGACAAGGCTGGAGATCACTCTGTCATGCTGATTGAGTTTGAATAACAGACTAAAAGCTTCAAAAGGAGGGTGGTGCTTGGAATCATTGTTCTTCCTCTGTCAACCATGGTTACCTGGAAGGAAGCATGTGCCGTCATCATTGCTTTGCACAAAAAGGGCTTTACAGGCAATGATATTGCTGCCAGTAAGATTGCGCTTAAATCAACCATTTATCAGATCATCAAGAACTTCAAGGAGAGCGGTTCAATTGTTGTGAAGAAGGCTTCAGGGCGCCCAAGAAAGTCCAGCAAGCGCCAGGACCGTCTCCTAAAGTTGATTCAGCTGCGGGATCGCGGCACCACCAGTACAGAGCTTGCTCAGGAATGGCAGCAGGCAGGTGTGAGTGCATCTACACGCACAGTGAGGCGAAGACTTTTGGAGGATGGCCTGGTGTCAAGAAGGGCAGCAAAGAAGCCACTTCTTTCCAGGAAAAACATGAGGGACAGACGGATATTCTGCAAAAGGTACAAGGATTGGACTGCTGAGGACTGGGGTAACGTCATTTTCTCTGAATCCCCTTTCCGATTGTTTGGGGCATCCGGAAAAAAGCTTGTCCGGAGAAGACAAGGTGAGTGCTACCATCAGTCCTGTGTAATGCCAACAGTAAAGCATCCTGAGAACATTCATGTGCGGGGTTCCTTCTCAGCCAAGGGAGTGGGCTCACTCAATTTTTCCTAAGAACACAGCCATGAATAAAGAATGGTACCAACACATCCTCCGAGAGCAACTTCTCCCTACCATCCAGGAACAGTTTGGTGACCAACATTGCCTTTTCCAGCATGATGGAGCACCTTGCCATAAGGCAAAAGTGATAACTAAGTGGCTTGGGGAACAAAACATCGATATTTTGGGTCCATGGCCAGGAAACTCCCCAGACCTTAATCCCATTGAGAATTKRTKGTCAATCCTCAAGAGGSGGGTGGACAAACAAAAMCCCACAAATTCTGACAAACTCCAAGCATTGATTATGCAAGAATGGGCTGCCATCAGTCAGGATGTGGCCCAGAAGTTAATTGACAGCATGCCAGGGCGGATTGCAGAGGTCTTGAAAAAGAAGGGTCGACACTGCAAATATTGACTCTTTGCATCAACTTCATGTAATTGTCAATAAAATTATTCGACACTTATGAAATGCTTGTAATTATACTTCAGTATTCCATAGTAACATCTGACAACAATATCTAAAGACACTGAAGCAGCAAACTTTGTGGAAATTCATATTTGTGTCATTCTCAAAACTTTTGGCCACGACTGTACACAACACCCCATAATGACAAAGCAAAAACAGGTTTTTCTAAATGTTTGCAAATGTATAATTTCTTTTACTGAAATATGACATTTACATAAGTATTCAGACCCTCTAATCAGTACTTTATTGAAGCACCTTTGGCAGCGATTACAGCCTCGACTCTTCTTGGGTATGGCACTACAAGATTGGTACACCTGTATTTGGGGAGTTTCTCCCATTCTTCTCTGCAGATCCACTCAAGCTCAGTCAGGTTGAATGGGGAGTGTCGCTGCACAGCTGTTTTCAGGTCTATCCAGAGATGTTCAATCGGGTTCAAGTCCGGGCTTTGGTTGGGCCACTCAAGGACATTGAGACTTGTCTCGAAGCCACTCCTGCATTATCTTGGCTGTTTCCTTAGGGTTGTTGTCCTGTTGGAAGATGAACCTTCGCCCCAGTCTGAGGTCCGGAGCATTCATCTTTCCCTCGATCCTGACTAGTCTCCCAGTCCCTGCTGCTAAAAATCATCCCCACAGCATGATGCTGCCACCACCATACTTCACCGTAGGGATGGTGCCTGGTTTCCTCCAGAAGCATTCATCTTTCCCTCGATCCTGACTAGTCTCCCAGTCCCTGCTGCTAAAAATCATCCCCACAGCATGATGCTGCCACCACCATGCTTCACCGTAGGGATGGTGCCTGGTTTCCTCCAGAAGTGACACTTAGCATTCAGACCAAAGAGTTCAGTCTTGGTTTCATCAGACCAGAGAATGTTGTTGCTTATGGTCTGTAGAGTCTTTTAGGTGCCTTTTGGCAAACTCCAAACGGGCTGTTGTACCTTTATCTGAGGAGTGGCTTCCGTCTGGCCACTCTACTATACATGCCTGATTGGTGGAGTGCTACAGAGATGGTTGTCCTTCTGGAAGGTTCTCCCATCTCCACAGTAGAACTCTGGAGATCTGTCAGAGTGACCATCAGGTTCTTGGTCACCTCCCTGACCAAGTCCCTTCTCCCCCGATTGCTCAGTTTGACCGGGCGGCCAGCTCTAGGAAGTGTCTTGGTGGTTCCAAACTTGTTCCATTTCAAAATGGAGGCCACTGTGTTCTTGGGGACCTTCAATGCTGCAGAAATGTTTTGGTACCCTTCCCCAGATCTGTGCCTCAACACAATCCTGTCTCAGAGCTCTATAGACAATTCCTTTGACCTCATGGCCAAATGGTGTTCACTCCAGATACTGACTGGTTTTCTGATCCATGCCCCTACCTTTTTTTTAAAGGAATCTGACCAACATATGCATATCTGTATTCACGGTAATGTAAAATCCATAGAGTAGGGCCTAATGAATTTAGTTCAATTTACAGATTTCCTTTTACAAACTGTAACTCAGTAAAATCTTTGAAATTTGTTGTATGTTTAGATTTTTGTTCAGTATATTTAGTTATATACCTTTTAATGAGCTACTGCACCACTGGCAGGTAATCAACAGGTACAGTATCTTTGTTCAAGTCAGTATGCACCCACACTTAAGACAGCTTGTAAGGAGTCGACTCGAGGAATCTCGGACAGTTTGTCCAGGTTCAATTGTTTAATTCATCGCGATGGAAGGGTTGCGCTTCAACCAATACCAGGGAAGCTTGAGTTTTTTTTACATGGCTTATATACTGTCACATGATGCACTTCTTATTGGTCGGTACAGAACTACCCATACTTTAAATATGGCATTAACATGAGGTTAACAGAGAGCTGACTGACATGGTACTTAAAAACAAATGGTTCAAACTGGTCAACAACTCAACTTATCCCCTCCAGGAGAATGTGTATTGCTCAGCAACCTTACTGCCCAGAATAGGCAGCGCTCTCTTCCAAATGAATTCCTCAGCAGAGTGGCCCTTTATAGCGCAGACATCTGACCACAAGTGAAGGGTTAAAACACACACACACACACACATTACTTGAGATCTTCTATGGATATATATTGGACTATAATAACTAAGGATATACTGCTTCAAATCTTGATCTACAACATTATCACGAATCAAAAGTCCTTACACTCTACCGCAGATTGTACATAAAGCGGAAGACTACTAAATCAAAGCACAGCTGCTCTCTTTGTTCTTGGAGTGAGGGCAGTGATAATGAATTGGGTGCATCCTTGTATCGGAGATATGCCTTTTAAAATATTTTACTAGGCATGTCAGTTAAGAACAAATTGTTATTTACAATGACGGCCTACCGGGGAACAGTGGGTTAACTGCCTTGTTCAGGGGTAGAATGACATCTTTTTACCATGTCAGCTCAGGGATTCGATCCAGCAACCTTTCGGTTACTGGTCCAATGCTCTAACCACTAGGCTACCTGCCTTGCAGTGAATGATTCGCCAAGCATGCTTTTAAATGCACTTGAGTTGGTCTGAGTGTAGACGTAGTCTAGACATAGTCATGACAAACGGTTCTACAACCAGGATTAACATAAAAAGTCACCCGATAGTTGATCTTAAGAATCAAAACAGAAAGAGCATCTCACACCCAATCCCCTCCTCTATCATCATCCCTTTCTCCGACACAAATAATCTGTGTCATTTTGGGGTGTTTGTCACATTTTCCATGGAATTTCTTCCTTCTTTACGTTGGACAAAGCAGGATGTGTAAGAACACAGGCAGGCAACAGGGCCTGTACGTCCTAAGCCAAAACCACACATTCGCTGTGTTTTTGTTTTGTTGTTAGACTACATCAAATCTGACAGCGACTGGATTTTGATTTGTTTTTTGCCACTGCAAAAAATCGAATGCCGTGTGTTTTGGCAAGGGCAGCAGGGATAATCTTTCCCGAATAGCATTCAGAAAAAAGAGGCCAGGCAGACCAGGCGGTGCAGGGAAGCTGGAGCGCTTATGTAATGTGCCCCTCCACCTTCATGACTTTGAAAAGATCCCTCCCTCTTGCCCCTCCCCTCCTCTGGCTCTAACCCCGCCGCAGCAGCCAGTGACATGGTAGAACTGAGCTTTAAAGTGTATGTGCTGCTCTCACTCTCTCTGTGTCTCTCTCTTGTTCTCTCTCTCTTTTTCTGTCTCCCTCTCTCATTCTCACAGCAGTGTGGACGTGTGCTTTTTGAAAAAGGCATGTGCAGGGCAGCTCACATCTGGTTCTCTGTTAAAACGCCAGACCAGAGACCGAGAGCACAGAAAAAATCTAAATGATCCTGTGTTTCCTTCTCGCTCAAATTTCAGTGTTCAATATTCCAAACAGTTCAGTCCCAGACAGAGCAAACTGAAGCAGAGCTCTCTCTCTCCAAATGACGTTTAAATGTCAATAGTGTTCTTAATGGTCAATTGTATTAGAAGTATTATCAGATATAGTCACATGAAAAGTCAGAGACGATAAAACAGCCAAGTATAAACACAGAATGACGTACCCACAGCAATCCTCTTCCAATGGCAATCATTTCTTATCAGCCACGAGTCATCCGTAAGGCGCAATCCATTCTGAAGGACTCCCAGCATCCCTTGTTTGATGAATTTATCTTGCTTCCCTCAGAGGGCAGATACAGGCTCTCCAAGTTTAAAACGAATATGTCTGAAATACTGTTAGTTGTGTACATATTGCTCTATTTATTGTTTTGGTGTGTATTATTGTCATGTGTTCAATGTGTTTTTACTACATGCTGCAAAATCAATTGCCACCCTGGGATAATAAAGACTACACTACTCTACTTCTTGCTTCACAAGTCACAACATGGATCCTATAGCAACAAACCCCATTCCACACGGTCAAATGACTGAGGTACACGGAGGGTTAATAGAGAGGGTTTGATCATTGGACAAATTGTAATGTGTATGTGTGTCTGTCTTGTGTGTTTTTGTAGGAGGACACGAGAACTTCCGCAAGATGATCGACGAGGCGGAACCGCTGGGCTACCCCGTGGTGGTGAAGAACACTCGTGGTCACAGAGGTCAGTCTGACTGCGACCATCCCTCCCCTCTCTCATTGCTGTCTCTTTACAGCCCAGGCTTCTGTGTTTATGCAAACCTGTCTCTCTCTAATCCTCTTCCACCATTTATGGGCTTCCGAGTGGCGCAGCGGTCTAAGGCACTGCATCTCAGTGTAAGAGGTGTCATATTACCTGGTTCGAATTGAGGCTGTATCGCATCTGGCCGTGATTGGGAGTCCCATAGGGCGGTGCACAATTGGCCCAGTGTTGACTAGGTTTGGCTGGGGTAGGCCGTCATTGTAAATAAGAATTTGTTCTTAACTGACTTGCAAAGTTAAATCAAGGTCAAATATGCATTGTGGCCAGTGGCACCTTGGTCCACCTAATATAATTTGACAAAGGAGTGCTAATTGTTTGAGGAAAGCACCAAGTACGAATCTTTGACAGCTTATTTAAACCCATATTAATCACGGTCCCTTTCTTTTCATATTTTATAGAAGGATTGCCAGAGACCTTTTTTAGAACCCTACCATTTTGGGAAGAGATTGACCCCGGGCTATTACACAGAGGCCTACCGGCCCATCAACCTATCTATTCATAGTCATTGACACTTGAGTTGGCCGTCCATTGTCTGTATGGATAATAGGCTTTGGGTAGCGACAGAGCATAGACTATCAAGACAAGGCATTGTTAAGGAAAGTGACCATTGGTGGATATCAGCCAATGAGCCATTTCTTGAGCATTTAACAGGACTTAAGAATCAAATACCTAGCCAATAGCAATGCCAACGGGCAGAGTCGTTCCTTCTTTTCTCACATGTAAAGCTAAGTGATCCTCTTTGTTGAGTGTGTAATCTGGTTGGCTGGTTGACACTGGTTTTTAGTGAGTGTGCCCCCTCTCTATCTCATTGGACAGCTGTCTTGCTCCTGTTCCATGGGGCCTTGCTATGTCCTGTTGTTTGATCTCAGCTATGAGGTGTCATGGCTACCATTTTGTCCTGTCTGCGTGGTGTAAGCAACTCAACCTATTCGAATATCTCTACACACACCCCACCACACTCACATGCTCCTCTCACAGGTCTCCCTCCCTGGTCCCTTAGTCAACGCTGACCTGTGTTGGGGTTAGAGGACATGCCACTGAGCACGAGGACAGAGTCTGCACTAATTAAAATGGGCCCTGGCATTTTTGCTAGCCAGTGCGAGAGGCATTCTGCTCTCCCCACCATGGCTTCTCAGTCAGCGTCCCGAGTGTCTTGAAAGATGACTACATTTAAATTGTTACATGGCCTTTCATGTGAGAGGTGTCAGTGTTCACACTATCACTGTCAGCTTCAGAAAAATACTGAAAGTACGCACAGTGTCTTCAGAAAGTATTCACGCCCCTTGACTTTTTCCACATTTTGTTGTGTGACAGCCTGAATTTTTAAATTGATTAATTTGAGCTTTTGTGTCATTGGCCTACACACAATTCCTCACAATGTCAAAGTGGAATTATGTTTTCACTACATTTTTACAAATTAATTAAAAATGAAAATCTGAAACGTCTCGAGTCAATAACTATTCAGCCCCTTTGTTATCGCAAGCCTAAATAAGTTCAGGAGTAAAAATGTGCTTAACAAGTCACATAATAAATATGTACAACTGACTAGGTATCCCCCTTCCCTTATAAGCCCTCAACCGACAATGCAGTTCAAGAAATAGAGTTAAGAAAATATTTACTAAATAAACGTAAACATTTTTAAAATAAAAAAATCTACAAGTAACACAAGAAAATTACATAACAATAACGAGGCTATATACAGGGGGTACCGGTACCGAGTCAATGTGCGGTGGTACAGGTTAGTCGAGGTCATTTGTGAAGTGACTATGCATACATGTAGATAATAAACAGCGAATAGCAGCCGTGTAAAAACAATGTGAATAGTTTGGGTGGCCATTTGATGAATTGTTTAGCAGTCTTATGGCTTGGGGGGTAGAAGCTGTTAAGGAACCTTTTGGTCCTAGACTTGGCGCTCCGGTACCACTTGCCGTGCGGTAGCAGAGAGAAAAGTCTATGACTTGGGTGACTAGAGTCTTTGACAATGTTTTGGGCCTTCCTCTGACACCACCTAGTATATAGGTCTTGGGTGGCAGGAAGCTTGGCCCCAGTGATGTACTGGGCCCTACGCACTACCCTCTGTAGCGCCTTACGGTCAGATGCCGAGCAGTTGCCATACCAGGCAGTGATGCAACCTGTTAGGATGCTCTCGATGGTGCAGCTGTAGAACTTGTCTTTAACATCATTTTTTTATGACTACCTCATCTCTGTACCCCACACATACAGATAATTGTAAGGTCCCTCAGTCTAGCAGTGAATTTCAAACACCGATTCAATCACAAAGACCAGGGATGTTTTCCAATGCCTCTCAAAGAAGGGAACCCATTGGTAGATGTCTGCTTAAAAAAATTAAGCCGACATTCAATATCCCTTTGAGCATGGTGAAGTTATTAATTACACTTTGGATGGTGTATCAATACAGAGTCACTACAAAGATACAGGCATCCTTCCTAACTCAGTACCCAGAGAGTAAGGAAACCGTTCAGGGGTTTCACCGTGACATCATTTAATGGCTGGGATTGGAGAAAACTGAGGATGGATCAACAACATTGTAGTTACTCAACAATACTAACCTAAATGACAGAGTGAAGAACGAAGCCTGTATAACAGCCTGTATAACAAAGCACTAAAGTAATATAGCAAAAAATGGGGCAAAGCAATGAACTTTATGTCCTGAATACGAGGTGCAGCGTGGTACGAGGTGCAGCGTGTTCATGCTTCTTTATTAAAAACCGAACACCAAACAAAACAACAAAAGAACAACGAACGTAACGTCTTGAAGGCTCACCAGAGCTAACAAAAACAACATCCCACAACCTAAAGTGGCAAAACAGGCTGCCTAAGTATGATTCCCAATCAGAGACAACGATAGACAGCTGTCCCTGATTGAGAACCATACCCGGCCAAAACAGAGTCACAAATCATAGAAATAAAGAACATAGAATGCCCACCCCAAATCACACCCTGACTAAACCAAATAGAGACATAAAAAGGCTCTCTAAGGTCAGGGCACATTTTCCATATTTTCAAGCATAGTGGTGGTTGCATCATGTTATGGATATGCTTGTAATTCTTAAGGACTGGGGACCTAAAACCTGGTTCAGTCTGCTTTCTACCAGACACTGGGATATCAAATTGTATTTGTCACATGCGCCGAACAGGTGTAGACCTTACAGTGAAATGCTTACTTACAAGGCCTTAACCAACAATGCAGTTTTGTGATTAATAAATGTTAGGTAAAAAATAGATAAGAAAAAAAAAGAAAAAGAAAATAATTAAAGAGCAGCTGTAAAATAACAGTAGTGAGGCTATATACAGGGGATACCGGTACAGAGTTAATGTAAAATATTACATTTTGTGCACCAGCTGTTTACAAATATACACAGACCGCCACCGGATATATACACAGACTGGATGAATTCATCTTTCAGCAGGACAATAACCTAAAACACAAGACCAAATCTACGCTGGAGTTGCTTACTAAGAATGCAGTGAATATTCCTGAGTTGCCGAATTACAGTTTTGACTTAAATCTGCTTGAAAATCTAACAATGATCACGAGCCAATTTGACAGCTTGAAGAATTCTTTAAAGAATAATGGGCAAATGTTGTGCATTCCAGGTGACAATCCCGAAAGACTCACAACTGTAATCGCTGCCCAAGTTGATTCTAACATGTATTGACTCAGGGTTTCAATACTTATCTAATCAACATATATTAGTGTTTTATTTAGGGCTCCCGAGTGGCTCAGCGGTCTAAGGCACTGCATCTCAGTGCTAGAGGCGTCACTACAGACCCTGGTTCAATTCTAGGCTGTATCACAACCGGCCGTGATTGGGAGTCCGCCGTCCGGGTTAGGGTTTGGCTGGGGTATGCTGTCATTGTAAATAAGAATTTGTTCTTAACTGACTTGCCTAGTTAAATAAAGGTAATATTTTTTTACGGAGTATTTTGTGTCGACCGTTGACACAAAAAAAAAGACATTTAAATCCATTTTAATCCCACTTTGTAACACAACAGAATGTGGAAAAGGTCAAGGGGTGTGAATACTTTCTGAAGGCACTGTGAGCAGAGTATTACATGGTCAGGAGGGCAATGGTCAGAGGAATGAATGATGACCTTTGTGACTGAAAACCTTTGCTCACTTTCTGTTTAACTCGATCATTGTCCAGGCCATGAACTATCAATAGCCTAATGTTTCTTTTTCTTTTTAAAGCATCTTTGAGATTCTTGAGATGCAATGAAAAGTTCTACATTTCTCCCTACCCTCCACTCCTCAACAAACCCCCCCCACCCCCCACCCCTCTCTCACAGGAAAGGCAGTGTTCCTGGCCAGGGACAAGCACCACCTGGCTGACCTGAGCCACCTGATTCGCCACGACGCCCCCTACCTCTTCCAGGAGTACGTGAAAGAGTCGCACGGTCGCGACGTCCGGGTGGTGCTGGTGGGCGGCCGTGTCATCGGCTCCATGCTGCGCTGCTCCACCGATGGACGCATGCAGAGCAACTGCTCCCTGGGTGAGTGATGCTGGACAGAGGAGAGAAGGATATTATTCTTGGACAATTTGTTTTTTATTCTTCTTTATTAAAACCGACACGTTTCGTTCGGCATGTAGCCTTCATCAGGGTTTTACAGACAGAAAATAAATGAGGTTTATGTGATGCTGTTTATGTGATGCTGTCACCACAGTGTCTATAAACTGGTTATCGCTAGAGAAAACCAAGGTCAGAGTCAAATCTGTTTTTTTATGGAGTTCTAATCTCTCGTGGACAGATAAAACGGCAATAATCTGTCAAGGCTCACGTAGAATTATGTGATTACGAGCAGGAGTGTTGATTATTTTAATGAATCGGGATTGGGCGAAGACGGTGCTTAAACTGGTGCAGAGATTTTTAAGCCTGTGTGTGTTTGATAAACGGTTTCCGCTAGATTCCACAGCCACAAAGTCAAAATTGTCTGTTTTGTAAGAATGCATGACTACAAAATACCGGCGACGGGAGGGGTTTGGCCAAGAGATTCCGTGTGCGAGGGAGGAGATTTCGCTTCCTTCCTTTGCACAAAGGTAATCACAGTTAACGGCATTCCCCCCCAGAAGTAAATCAGAAAATTTGAAACTTTCTCACAGAAATGTACTTCTGAGTAACCGAGATTAATGGAGTTCCATAAAACAAAATGTTGCTTTGTTATGTTATGTTATTTTCAATTAATTCGTTGGCTAAGATTTTTTTTTATACCCTGAACGTGCTATTTCCATTAGTTTTGTTAATTTTGTGGTTCACAAGAGGATTCCAGTGGATTTTGCAGAGTCATAGTTTGTCTATGTTAGGAAACCACACCATATCATAGGGGACAGTAAGAGGAGCAGTGCACTTGAATTTGATCACAGAAGGACAATATAGTTAGTTGTCTTGAACGTGACTTTGTTATTGATGACAGACATGATTATGCTTGTCATAACATCTGCAGTTTTAGGCTAGCCGACACACTCATGTCTTGTGACATTTTGGGGTCATCGGTCATCAATTGTTCCACAGTTATATGACAAGTGTCACATGATGTTATAACAAGATTTGGTTTTGTCTTATGCAAGCATAGATTCTCAGTTGCTCTGGCTGGGTCATATAGTATATGATGTATGTGTTTGTCCATCCTATTTCTATCTATTTCGCTAAAATAAACACGAATAATTCCACATTTCACAAGACGTCAACAAATAGTTGTCCTGAGAATTGGTCACTGTTTTCTCTGTCCTTCTGTGATTCCTCGCTATAGAGGCCTCAGAATGTGAATAATGTCCATGTATGGCACACAGTGAACAGTCCACAGATAGTGGTGACGTGTGCGTGTGTGTGTGTGTGTGTGTGTGGTGTTGTGTGTGGTGTGTGTGTGTGTGTTTGTGTGTCGTGTGTGTGTGTGTGTGTGTGTGTGTGTGTGTGTGTGTGTGTGTGTGTGTGTTGTGTGTGTGTGTGTGTGTGGTGGTGTGTGTGGTGACTGACGTCCCTTTCCGATTGTTCCCTTCTTTCCCATAGGCGGCGTGGGGATGATGTGCCCGCTGAGCGAGCAGGGCAAGCAGCTGGCGGTGCAGGTGTCCAACATCCTTGGCATGGACGTGTGCGGCATCGACCTGCTGCAGCTCAACGACGGCTCGTTCGTGGTGTGCGAGGCCAACGCCAACGTGGGCTTCATCGCCTTCGACCAGGCGTGCGGCATGGACGTGGCAGGCATCGTGGCCGACCATGCTCTCTCGCTGCTGCCCAGCCGCCTCACGCGCAAGATGTCGCTGCTCTCGGTGGTGTCCAGYGCCAGCGAGACKAGCAGYGAGCCYGAGGTGTGYCCGGCRSYCAGCARCGTRCTGCCCGAGGCCGTGTGCAACATGAGCGTGGGCTCTACTTCTAGCGAGAGCGACCCCGAGCTGGCCGATACCACCCCGCAGCCCACGAGCCGCCAAGTTGGCCCCAGCCCGGTCCTGCCCAACCTCCCTGACCCGGCCTACAACTTCAACACCCTCCTCGCCAACGAGATCAAATTATTGACTGAGTGAGCTGGACACAGCCAAGGCACGCACGCACACTCACACACACTCAGACACACACACACACGCACCCACAGACACACACACTTACAAACACACACGTGAACATTTGGCGGTGGACATTCCTGTTGCAGAGCACAAACACAAACTCCAATACACGTTACACAGGCAGGATGTTACATGCAAAAGCATGAGCTGAACAAACAAAAATGTAATGAAAAATGCCATGACCACATAAACTGACATGACGAACAGATGTAGACGCACGCGCCTTCTCATACTAACGTCCCCCATAAACACATAGAGATCTAAGGCTGCTCCCCTGACTCTTCTCCCCCACTGCAAACAACCCAGTTAGTTTACAACTGCAGTTGGTGGCAGAAGTGGGATCCAGAAGGTTAGCTGAATTACGGAATCTTTTTGTTTTCAATTGCTTTGTGAGGGTGAGTTGAGCAAGAGTGTTTTTTTGGGGAGAACCCTAAAGAGCGTTACATACACCAGCACATAGTCAACGGAAATCTGTCCATCCTATTGAGCGAGCACACACTACAGAACTGTATTTTGGAGAATGAGATTGATGCGTGGTCGTCGTTGTAGATCAACCACTGAGGACGTAGCCAGGCTTGATTTACTGTTGGTGAAATGAATTGTTTTGCATGGGATTTTCTCCATGACTGGGAGAGGGGTACACACAGAGGACTAGATAGACTGCCCACCAGCTCCATGTAGCAGAGGACAGACAGGTTACACTGTCACAGGGACTATTAAGTGCAGATTGGGGCCAATTCCATCTTCTACCTCAGTTAATTCTGGAAATAGGATGATTGAAAATCATCAAATACAAATCGTCATCACATTTCATTTGCATTAAATTCATGAATTGTCTGGAATCAAAATGGAACTTACCCCCCAACACTGACAAGGAGCTCCTAAACACTGGATCTATGGTCTGACTTCCCTTCCCCTAACTCTTAATTGAAGATGTCAGAACATCTTAGAGCTCATTAGAATAACAGAACTGACCTAGGACCATTGCTTAGGAGCACCTTGTATAGTAACAACACTACACTATTTCCTCTCAAGAGAATCCATCTAGAAATACATAAGCATAGGTCAAGCACAATTGACCCAAAACCGAGCCTACAGTCACTCTGTTTTCAATTTCATGTTTTTAGGGGCTTCTTTTTATTCGCTTTTTTTTTTTAACGCTTTTTACAGGAACAATAGTCAAACGGAGACTCTCTTATGAGACACAGTTTATTTTTCTTCATTTTATAGTTCTTGGGAAGAAAGTTGGATCCGTCTAGGAACAGTGAGTTACAGTGCGGAAGCTGTCACTACACCTACAAGAATAATATACCTCAAAACAGAACTTCTCACTGCCATAGAATAAACTACTTTGAGTCACACATATCTGCCAGCATCCTTGTGGTTTCAAGTGAGCCTTGACTTTACAAGCTTTGATCCCTCCATAGGACGTAAATATAGTCAAGTAAATTGTTTGTAAATAATAATTTTAGAAGTGTCCATGCTTACTAGTATCGGGCTGATATGAAAATCCTAGGGGCTGAAATAACTGTAAACTTTCTAAACTTAAACATTTTGGTAAGCTATTGTGTACAACAGATTGGGTTGTACAGAACATGCAATGTCAAAAATAAAGTTTTAACAAAGAACATGCGTGCTAACATTTCTGTGGATTTGGCTAAATGCGGTTAATCGGCCTAATGTTTTGGCCGATGACAAATTACTGTTTATTCTTCTCAAGATAGCTAAACTTCATAAACTTGTACAAATAAAATGCAAAACAATACTATCTTTTTTTTTACAGTGTGTTTGATAGAATGTTACCGTTTCATTCCTCAAAAGGAAAACTTCTCCAGGGATATCTGTGGCCTAGAGCTTCTCTCTTAAGCTGTTGGTTAATTGCGGTAAATCTTCTACCACTCAGCCTTAAAAAAAGACCTATCCACTACGTATCAACTCTGGGGCATCCGCCATCAACCAAAAAGCATTCGCAGCAATCATCCAAAGCACAAGCCACCCTACTTTGTGCCACTTAGTGACTAGCCATTATTGTTGAGGCCCATAACCCATATGTAGAAGGCTTCTATGTCAAACAGTTGACTCTCAAACATAACTCAGGGAAGCAGCCTTGATCTCATCCCCACTCCTAAGGCATGTGACATATCCATCCTAGCTACAGATCTGCCTAAAATGTGTATTGATGACAAACAAAAAAATAAATGTTAAACTATTAAAAAATGTGGTGTACCATGAAGGTTAACGTGCACTTTTTTTCCTTGCTTGTTTTATGATGTTCAGTGTTTTTTCCGCTAATCTATGGTATTTTTTAAGGAAAAAAGTGGTTTGTGTGCACTAATCTTGTCTCAAATAAAGTGAGGCCGCTGTGAAGCTTGATTTTTGTGGGGGGCGATTTACTAACGGTCTGGAATCTAACAGGGGTCTGAGGCAGTAATCACAAGCGTGCCAAATGTGAACGTGGCAAAGAATTTGTGACTTTTTGGGGAAAAGCTGTCAAGTATCTCAGCGGCTCCCCTGGGATTTAACACCATTTACAGTACTGTGATTTGTCCAGCATTATGAAGTATCCCTCTGAGAACTGTGATTCCCATGTACTTGACATAGGGCCACGGGGTCTGTTCATCACCATAAGTCTAAGTCACCCTGCTTCCTTCCACAGCTTTTGGGTGATTGGTCTACAATTGTTGTCCCTTTTTTTTTTAAAGGTTACGTTTATTGTGTTTTTTATGAAGCCTGTGTCATTCCACATTCATTCTTTTTTAGATTAATGTAAAGCGAACACATCCTCTAGACCTTAAGACTAGCCATAGGAAAGAATTCAAGGACGGCAATTTTATGCATTGTTGGAATAATATCCCTTTTCACTACATTCATATAACCTACAGCATATCTAGATTCATTTACTCAGTATGGTTCAGTATGTGTCCAAAAACACTTAAAATGCCTTATCATCCCAATTCCTTTGTGGACACTGATAGGAAATCACGGTTCAAACTGGCCTGGCAGCACCCCCAACTAGTCATTGATTTCATCTATCCGGTCTTTTCCGATCAGTGCCCATCATAGGAAGGAGACAAGGAACCAATTGACGAGAACAGGTTACACTGGCTATTCTATTTATGACATGGCTAAAGCTATCAAATTGGTGCTGGTTTGACGATGTAACACTCCAAGCCTGTTCTGTACTGACCTCTGCTGTGTGAAGGGTTTGTGACTATCCTCATTGGTGACTGTGTACACAACACTACTTAAAAGTGACTATTTATTTCTGAATTGCTGCTAATGTGTATTTGGCTCATATATTTGAAAGGGAATTGAGGAATCCAATGTGTCTCTGAGTTTCTCTGCCTCTCAACACATAGGAAATGAATCTGAATGCCAAAAACAAGCATTGTTGTAAAAATTCAATACTAATAATACTAGTAGTGAAATGAATTTAACATTTATTCTTTGTGTTTTGATATAAATAATAATAAAGACATGTCAGAAATGACCTGTACATATGTAGGACTTGAAATAGTTCCTTAGGGTGCTTTCATCCATCCATTGTTTTCAGAAAATAGCCTGAATTTGCTCTAAGGTTTACAATATTGATTGATATATTTAGTTGATCAATAAACTGCTACTGATATGCCCTATTTTTTTTCATGATTTGATTAAACTTTGTGGGTTCAAATACAAATTCAATATAATCCATAACACAAGAAATGTCACCTTCAAACCATCTGTGTATGATGAAATATTAAAAACGTATATAAATGATGACGTTTTGGACCGCTAATGCCATGCATCTGCAGGCTCGAGTCATGCAAGAATTTTGTGTGAAGAAATAGGGTCAATCATTACTCTTATCATTATTATGTGAACCATTTTGACAGCATGGCAAAAATGGATCCTAAATTTGGTTCTAGCTGATATATTTAGTAATGCAAAAATTATGTAAAGACACACCTCTTTTTTTTATTCAAATAAAATGAGTCATTATTCAAAACAGACATGTGTTCTGTCACTATTCAAGTAAAGTTTCACTTACGTACAATGAGATGTCAGTATTATCTTATTAATGAAAACGGGGTGACGCTAATTTTGACTTACCTGGTATTTATTTAGAAACTACATGGCAACAGTGTAATTGCATACTTAATACCCACAAATGGGAATAAAAGATGTCTCAAGTGTGGACATATATGAGCCTGAACGTCACATCTGAAATGTACCTCTCCCAACATGTCTGCATCATGGGTCTTTTGTATTCTCAACTCAAAAACACACATACCGGTATGACACATCCTTACTGTTCAGTCAAATCCTATCAGAAGTCACCATGGAAAGTCACAACATCTTTTATTCTGTAATGATTCTACTATGGCCCATTTTTTCATGTATAGAGCGTGCTTCTTTTGTGTTGAGCTGAGGAGGTAGCCGGCTGGTGGATGGACAAGCAGTCAAGAAGACAGGCGGTCAGGCAGACGGGCAGTCAGCTTGCGATGGTAAGGTGTGGGCCTCTCTCTGCTGCCAGCTGCAGCAGGCTCTGGATGGGCTCTGTCAGGCTATGGTCTGGGACCAGCTGGCTGGACTGCAGGGCCTTCCTGCCAAACTCCAGTGCCTGACAACACACACACAAACACACACACACACACACACAGTAAAGCCATTGCACCCACTGCCTGTTGTGTGTATAAAACAGTATATTCATTTATATACGTAATATGTATCACTGTAAAACTGGGCTTTGCCCCAACAGTCTCTAAAAGCTTCCTTAGCACCATGCTCACTGATCTGAAAGGACAGTTGAAAACATATCCAGTCCTTTGATCTATCAGCGGCTATGGAGGAATGAAGACGAGGAAAGAAAAGTATTTGGAACTACTGAGACACTGCCTGGGACGTTTTACAAACCAGACAAAATAAATACAAATCTTCTGATGTTAATGTACCATGATGAAAGGTATTGAACTGAAATGATTCAGGCAATATCTAAAAATGTTTTGTTTATTGACAAATGTAGCAATGGAAATTAAGTGCAGTCAGTATTTTGGATAGATTCAATAAAACCTGCCACAGTAAGGCTTATTCAGTATCTTCATCCATACCAATGCAGCCAGTTTACACACATGCCTAATTCTGGAAGCATCCAACTGTAAAGGGAATCTAACTTTTTCCAGTTATTACGGACAATGGGGAAAATATATATGTTTATACACCACTACTGAAATATGGTATTGAATGAAAAATGTGTCCTTGGTTTTCCTGCTTTTTCATTGTCTGTCATGCCTAGCCAGACTATAGGTGAATTTCAGTCATCTCTAATAGTGGCTTCCTGTCCTCATATTTCTCCTTCAACCACACTGATCTGAAAGAACATAGCATTTAAAACCAAGTCTCCTCTCTTTGGCTTCTCCCACTTTCCTTTTCAGATCAGTGCAGATGAGGTATAGGTGACAAGCAACTGTCATTAAGATGCACTGTAATGGCTAGCCAAGCTGAGCTTCATTCAACCCCCATTGAAGGTCGATCAATCATAGCCTGTTCCAGATCTCTACTGCATGTACTTTAGACAACTCCTCTTACTATCTTTGTTGTCATGTGACGAGAGCTGCTGCTCCTGATCCCTGCAACAACAGCGAGGGAGGGACTGGAGAGATCGAAGCAGACATGGGACAGTGGGAGACGTTCAGGGTTTGTGTGTTATTTACTCTCGCCAAGACATTGTGTCCTATTGAACTAAAGACCATAACTCAGGGTTTTTCCAAACTCATTCCTCAGGACCCCAAGTGGTGCACGTTTAGATTTTTGCCCTAGCATTACTCAGCAGATTCAAATAATAAACTAATCATCAAGCTTTGATCATTTGTATCAGCTGGCATTACTCAGCAGATTCAAATAATAAACTAATNAATCATCAAGCTTTGATCATTTGTATCAGCTGGCATTACTCAGCAGATTCAAATAATAAACTAATCATCAAGCTTTGATCATTTGTATCAGCTGGGACTACTCAGCAGATTCAAATAATAAACTAATCATCAAGCTTTGATCATTTGTATCAGCTGGCACTACTCAGCTAATTCAAATAATAAACTAATCATCAAGCTCTGATCATTTGTATCAGCTGGCACTACTCAGCTAATTTCAAATAATAAACTAATCATCAAGCTCTGATCATTTGTATCAGCTGGCACTACTCAGCTAATTCAAATAATAAACTAATCATCAAGCTTTGATCATTTATATCAGCTGGCACTACTCAGCTGATTCAAATAATCAACCAAAACGTGCACCCCTTGGGGTCCCCAGGACCAAGTTTGGGAAACGCTGCCATAACTATAAATACCTTATCCCCCCTGACTCCCTTTCTGATGCATTAAACTCAGAGACTCCCTCCTTGGGTAATTCGTTGGTCAATGGGATTGAGTGACCTTCACGAGGTCAACTATTAAACTTCTCCTGGCAAATCATTCTCTCCATTTGCATGACCTTTCTCCTTTCTCATAGATATGCATACTAGCTACATCCCTGGATAACACTCCCAAAATCCCCCACTAAGCACCAGCATACTTGTGAGATCAGAGAGAAGTTGCCTGGCCAGAAGCCCGAGGAGGGCAGTTAAAGTATAAGACCAGTCGCATCGAGTCCCACTAAATCCCGCCAGAGTAATAATCTTTAAAGCTTTACCAATTAGAAACTAATCCTGTCTCTAGACAGCGCTCCATGGGAAGCACAAGGTGGAGGGAAATGTGTCAGGGTGTCACCAGTAACCACCAGATCACTGGTCATCATAACACCTCACCTTGCCTGGGGATCCTCCTAGGAACCACAGCATGGCCAGAGAGTGGGCCACTAGGGTGTTCTGGGCCGTAGCCTGCTTGGGGCTACTCTCCTGAACCTTCAGCATGGCCCTTAGCATCTGGTCCGCTTCCGCCTGCTGAGCTTCATCTTCATGGAGATCAATACAAAACACACACACATTTACGCTAATGAATTCACTTCCAGGTCAAAACTAAACCTAAACCGCACAGAACTATGGGCCTACAGATCAGCGGTAAGGGTCTCAAGGGCAGAATTATTGAGTATTCAGGGCAGAATTATTGACTGTGACCACTGAATACAAACTGAAATATAGGTTTCCTGCTTTTTCATTATCTGTCATGCCTATAGAAGAATTTCATTAATTTCCAATAGACTCTCACACAAATCATGTATGTAAATGGAAGATTTGGGGTGGTGGGGGGACTTTATATTTCACTGACAACAACCAAACTGTAAGGAATTCCAGTAGGCATAGCCTAAAACAGATCTTCCTGGTTCATTCCCATTGTTTAAGTGAAAGACGGACAATTTATGGCTGGGCAAGTTAAGCCTGCTATGTGGTTGTCCCATTAGGCAGGGGCTTTATGGGCATGGGGATCATTTGAAAACACACACACACACACACACACACACACACA